>NC_064807.1:7873057-7971013 GCF_023721935.1 Panthera uncia | reverse complement strand
AAAAAAAAAAAAAAAAAAAAAAAAAAAAAAACATTGAAAAAAAAAAACTTAAGGGGCGCCTGGGTGGCTCAGTCGGTTGAGCGTCCGACTTGGGCTCAGGTCACGATCTCGCGGTCCGTGGGTTCGAGCCCCGCGTCAGGCTCTGGGCTGATGGCTAGGAGCCTGGAGCCTGCTTCTGATTCTGTGTCTCCCTCTCTCTCTGCCCCTCCCCCGTTCATGCTCTGTCTCTCTCTGTCTCAAAAATAAATAAATGTTAAAAAAAATTTTTTTAAAAAAAACCTTAAAATTAAAATGAATACTCAAAGAACTTGATGCACTCATTGTCTCCAAGGAAAAACCCTGCAGAACAGCATCAGGAGACCACCTCATCATGCACACTCCTAGATCTTTTGAGCTGTGCTACTTAAAAGTATGTAGCTAATGCATATACAAAATTAATAAAACCCAAAGGAACAAGAAGGGCAAAAGCATTTTCTGGAGGCACTAAACATATTCATTCGTCTTTAAGTCATCACTGTGCCCAACATGGGGCTCAAACTTACAACCCCAAGATAGTTATTCGCTCTACCAACTGAGCCAGCCAGGCACCCCATTCATTCATCTTTTTAGAAAAAAAAATTCCCTTACATAAAATCCATAAACATGTAAGCCCAAAAATAAAGGAAAAAAGCATGTATAACCCTTAAGCAAATTCTTAACTTTCTATAAATTATATAAGCTAGACCAGACTTTTGTTTATATAGCATCAGATGGACATTCAAATTTTCTTCCAGATAAATCAAAGAAATTAGGATATTTTACATTAATCAAAAGAAGGAGAGGTATGAACAATATTAGTTTCAATACATTTTCCTTGTGCCTTTTGGTGGGATCTACTTTTAGCAAGAGCCATTTAACATATATAATTACTAAATGTATATATAGAAAGGTATAAAAATTAGCTTTCATATCACAGTCTAAAAAATGATTAATGTAATCTTATTTAGTTAACAAGAAGAGAAAAAAAAACCCTCCATAAATAACCATCTAATTATAAGAACACAAATGTTATTTTATAGAGAAGTGAGTAAATAAAGCTTCTTAAATTGCTAATTATTATAAAGTCTGGGATAACTATGTTGTGATGAGCACAAAAATATCACTAACTACAATCACAAGCTTCTGAGCCTCAAATGCAAATTGGGCTCAGGTTCCAAAATTCTAAAAATTCTACAAATGGTATGGTTATACAGAAAAACAATGAAGAAAAATCACAGTTTTAAATGGATAAAGACATACAAGGAAACATCATGGTGATGCGGTTAGGAGAAAGGTCAAAGTATATGACGAGCTAGAGCCGTGACTGAAGCTAAGTCTTCTGCCATAATGTCCATGTGCACTGACATATTAACAATAAATAGATCCATGGAATTATTAGTTTTATAAAATGTAAACCATTTATTCAGGTAGCAGCTTAGCTGAACTCACATCCAGTGATGTTCCAATAAAAATGCTCATCGTTTTGACACTTATTTAATACTAGCAGTAGGAAATGCCTATTAAATGTGTGTATACACATGTTTGTGTAAGTAAAAACATATATACCTATTATATAAAGTTTATACACATGGACTCCACTGACCAAGTGAAAAAAAATACAGTAAGTAAAAGGAGTAGCATTTTGGCCAAATCTGAATATCAGTAGTTTATAGCATAATACATTCATAAAATAAAACTATATTTGTTACTATCATAATCTTTTAGAAAATTCTGATATTTCTATTTAACTTGAAATCTGGACATTTTTACAATGCAGGGATCAAATATGAAAACATGTTATATAAAATATTTTTTCACTTAAAGGTATGAAACTAAAAGAAATCATATGCTCAAAAGCAAATTCTCTGTTAATGATTCAGAGAGCCTTCTAGTATAAGACAGATGGTTGTATACTGAGACTAGGTCAGAAAATATTTCAAGTGCTATTTCTTTATTTTTCTTAGTAACGGCGTCAATTTAAAATGATCTTTTCATTCCCATTGGCATATCCTAGGAACTGGTTTGCACATTGGAGTAAACCTTCCTTTGATTCAGCAGTTATTCCTACTAAATTCAGATAGAAGTATTTCTGTATAGACTGAGGCCAGATATAAGAGAGTGAAGGCAATGATTCTGAGAACTGGAGCAGGAAACCTTGCTACCCATAAACCGAGTAAAGGTTTGTGTTGTTCCCAAGAGCTCAAACTAGCTCCGCATCAACCAAATTAACTGACTACATATTCCACTTATTATAGCCTCTTAAGGAACAGCCCAACTGACTATATCCCAGGAGGGAATTCTGACCACAGCAGAGGCTACTGCTACCTGGTCAGCTGTGTTAGGCATGCCACAGGTGATAGGCTGAACTCTATAGAACAGCCAGAGAAAGAAACTTCAATGGCACAGCCCTGCTCAATGTTTGAAAGAAATGCCTTGAGTCTTGGCCAACAAGTTGTTAGAGATTGTGCTCATGCACATTCTTTGTTTGGGTGTGCAGAGAATGAAAAAGCTACGTGAAAATCAGTAAATTCCCTTTAAGGACATGGGCTCTCTCAAAAAATCTTGAGTTCTAGGAGTCTAAACAATCAGAAGCCACAAATTTTCTAACGTTTGGCAAAAGGAGAATGGTAGAAAATCTTAAATAGGTTTCACGGCCCTTCAACTTTGTTAGCTTTACTACAGTAACAGATGTGAAACTGTGCACACAGCTGTGAATGATGGAGATGAAGATATTCAGGGCTATGGGAGGGGTCTAAATCAAATATAAATCTTGGTCATAAATGTAAGATAATACAATAAACACTAGCAGATGTATATTTAGACAGTATGTATCCATCACAGGACACTGTGACATGTGCTTTGAGGAGGCACCTTATGAGTTTTCCGTGCAAAAGCCATCTTTTTATTTCACTTTTTTACTCCTTTTGCTAAAAAGGAAATTTTCTTGTAAAAGAAGAAAACAAGCTACCAAAGAACATCCTTAAATATTACCCTTAAACATTAATTTGGTGAGAATAAATTAATATATACAATTAACACTACGAATTGACTATTTTTTTAAAGAGGTTTCCACTATTCCCGGTGATTATAATTCAGTTATTTTAAGTGTTACTTTAATTTACCAATTAAGATAATAAAAATCACACACCAAATCTGTGTGATGGATAGCTTAAGGAGCAATGCCACTTCTCACGGTCTACGTAGAGAACCAAACAAAACAAAACCTATAAAACTTCCTTCGTGACGTTTGCACCTGTATCGCCACAACCCAGAATAATCAATTTCATTAACTCAGCGATAACGCTCGTACATTTAGTAAACCCCCATCGAGTGGATGAAGATGTTTAACAGCGAGGCTGCCTTCAGTGTGAAGGCAAGCAGGAGAGCCAGGAGAAGGATTGGGGATGGACAGATGGTACGCCAGCATGGGAGAGGGTGATGAAAGCAAAGTGGGAAAGAACTCTTTCTCCCCATTCGTCAGTCTTCCTAAGGCCTTGATAAATGACAAGTGTTTCTCTTTCCACTGAAAATGACTTTTCTGGGGGGCCCTTATCAGGCACGCTATAAAGTACCGAAACCTAATCTACCTCTTTTCCTTTAATGGTCAAGGTGGAGTTACTTTTACATCTAGAACATTTTACAATTCCTTTGTAAATATTATGATTTTTAAAGCTGGGAGGAAATTAGGAAATCACTCGGTTTAACTAAGCCCTTGTTTTGCTGCGAGGGGAACTGAGGTCCAGAGAAGCCATGATTGCGTCCCTAATCTACATAAATATCCTGGAGTGACAAAAAAAGTTTGGGAATGCCACATTTAGTGTTATTAAAAGCAAGAGACGAACACACATAAGAAATGCTTCACAACACAAAGAAAAAAAGTACAAAAAAGAGCTCTCCCTCAGAATGGCTAGGTCATCTCGTTCTGATGTTAGCAGGAAGCGGTAAATTAAATATAATGGGCTTTAAGAAATGGAGTAGGGAAAAGGTACTAAATGATGAAAAGTATGAACACGTGTATTGATTACCAACCAAAAAATTACGTACAAAATACTTACCAAGTACATATTATATCTCGAGGAAAATCCATAAAATGAGAGCTATAAAGCCTCTCGTAATTATTTTCTACCAAATGTGTTTCTATCTCTGTTTCGTTGTAAGAACAAAACATACGGTAAGATCACGAAATGCACTGAATTCAAATCCCCAGCTCCCCTTTACATGAGGCACCTATGAGATCAATTCCATTGCCACTTCTGCCAGGCGGTTCTCAGTGAATATTCTCCTTAACACTTAGCTGCGGTGAGCAGGGAAACCTTGGGATAGAGTTTGAGGATATCAAATTCTGCACAGCTTTCTATTCCTACTTCTATGACGGCCTTTCAACACATGACAATTTCTTGTGTCAAAATAAGTATTTTTCTTAAACTTTAAAAGCGTGAAAATTCAAATATGTAGGTGTGTTCGGCTTCCTCATGCCTATCATCAGAGCCAACGTGGATGCTTTTTCGCTGGAATCACCTAGATCAGTGCTTTCCCAAGCGTCTCTGTGGCAGAATGCAAACTGACTTTACAATATGGCACCTGGGTAAACACTTTTGTTTTCACTATTTAAGTATGGGTTTTCATGGACTTTAGAAAAAAAAGGACACACGGTTTTAGAAGTGAATCAATTTTAAAAATACGTTAAGTAAATAACAGTAGAGGTGGTGTGAATATGGCCAAACGAAATATGTAAGGTTTGGGAAATGCTATTCTACATATGGTAACTTCTCCAGTGATGAGTTAACATAAATATCACTGTTCATGAAAATTCCAAACTAAGTTGTATTTTACTCTATTACTTCCTTTCTTTTATCTCCTAAAGCAGTGTCAATCCACATAATATGAAAGTAATTTCTTTCCACAGAAATTAATTTTACTGAATATGACTGAAGGAAGCCTATGAAAATCAGCATTAATGAGTAAGACACACCCATCTTTCCATTATTAATAACAACTTCCCAATTCACCTAATTGTGGGGCACAACATCAATATTGTTCTGCACAATAATACCACATGTACCACACCCTGGGTAATGCCACAGTACTCAAACTGCTCGACACAGTCTTGCCCAGCCCAGTCTGTGTTGTTTTCTCCCCTCCAGAGAGGAAAATGTACTGTAGGCGCTAGCAAGAAGCTAAATGGAACAAGTCAAAACTGAGATACTTACTGTCGCTGGGGAGGCCCGAGTAGTGTGTGTCACTGAGTGACCAGAGTTCTCCATAGAATTGCCGATAAGATAGGTTCCTCCAGAGCTGCTGATGAGTTGTCCTCCGGTGACGCCCATCTGAATCCCACCGGTGCCCACCATGCTGTGGGACGAAACCACGGTAGTCACCTGCGCAGAACTCCCTTGAGTATCAAAGTAATTCCCTCCAGTGTTTTGGCTGTACATCTGCGTTTCTGTGTAAGGGTAAGTTGTTGTTCGGCTTTAGAAGAAGAAGGAAAAAGGAAGCAATTTAGTAGCTTATTTCTATCATCTGAATGATTTTTTTTTTTCTAGTGTGAATATATGTTTAAATGACATCAGTTAGCTTATTAGCCTTTGGAACAAGGCAAGTTTGGCATTTTTGCATGAAACTTGACTCCGGACATAGTTGGGTTGACTTTCCAAATGAGAGTACCTCAACACTCCTCTGTACTTGAGAGCTTTTTTGCCCTCAGCCAGTGCCTACCTCCAGTGTATAGATAAGTTCAGGTCTCGTCCACATAAGAAATCTTGCTGAACAACTTGTCCGATTCCTTAGAACACTTCCTGCGGATCCCAGTTTTAGGAAGGGGGCTGAGGAGTCAACTCGCCCTGCTACTCCCCATTCTTAGATGGCCGGCAAGCAGCTTTCATGACCAAGGGAGCGGGCTTGGATCTCTTTCTGGCCACCGTAAGGACCTTGAGCAAAGAGTTCACTCACCCTGGACCCTCAGTCCCACTCTCTAACCCCTTCTCTTCCTTCACACTCAGGTTTCTGTTGGAGGAGAAGACTGTGCCATCGTTGCATGTCCTCACTTTCCACCTGGCAACAAGTGGAATTAAGCTTCTGCCCTTGGCTTCTCATTGCACTTGCTTTTAATACGGTCACTTGTGACCAAATCTAAATACCAAGCTAAAAGGCTGCAGTCAATCCTTATCTTTTTTGACCAGTCTGTAGCATAACGTTGTTGACCGCTCCGTGGCGCCCTTTCCTTCCTTCTCCTGTTCTGATTAAGTAGCTTATTTGCCTGATGTATTTTCCATTTCCAATGGACTCGAACTCAAATTTTAACCTGACTTTGGCTTTTCACTTCTCATTCTGAAATAATTAGAAGCTCACCACAAGTTGCAAAAGTAGGACGGAGAGGTATAAAATACTTTTACTTAAAAAAATTCAAATATCGAAAACTCAAATATTAAAATTACCGGTTCTATCATCATTCTCTTCAACCTGCCACACTCCAGAGCTAGCCACTCCTGATAGTTTGGTGTCTATGTTCTCAGCTCTCCTCTACGTATACATAAAGTAACTCGGTCCTAACCTCTCTCATTTCTTAAGTTTCTATAGCATTTCTTCTCCACTTTTTTCCACCATTACCTTTCAAGAACCTTTTGGAAGCTCCAGCTTTCTGGGATCTTAAATACTAAGAGTTTCTGAGGTCTCCATTTTTAGGTTTTTTTTTTTTTTCTCCTTTTTATTCAGATCACCTCTTTTTACCATGCTCATAGTAAATGACCTTACCTAAATTAATCTCTCTCTCTACTTTGTGATTCTATCTTTAAGAATTTGAAATCTGGTTTCTAACAGCCACCTGGGTATCTCTACCAGGAAACCCCACGATACATGGGAAGTCCCCTGTGTAAGATTTAACATACGACTAGAAAGAAATTCTCCATCTCTCTTGCTCCTTTTCGCATCGTCCCCCCAGTTCCGGGCGGAGGGCAGCACCACCATCGTCAGCTTTGGAAATTATTACTGACTCTTTCCTCGTCCAGCCCGACATCAGTCACTAAGTCTTCCTAATTTTACCTTCTAAATAATTTTTCAATTCTCCTTTCCATTTTCATACGCACTGCCTTCACTCACAATATTCTCTATTATAATTGCCCTCTCGCTGGCTTTCTTTCCTCTAACTTGGTTCTCTTCCAATCTATCTTCAGATTTGC
This sequence comes from Panthera uncia, assembly GCF_023721935.1. NCBI lineage: Eukaryota > Metazoa > Chordata > Mammalia > Carnivora > Felidae > Panthera > Panthera uncia. Next base: position 7,963,820 of record NC_064807.1, on the reverse strand, counting down.
TGCCAGGGGAACTAACTTTTCTAAAATTCAAATCCGAAAATAAAAGTTTTCTTAAAAACCTCTCCATGATTCTCCCTGGCCTCCAGAAGAAATTCTAAACCCTTGATCTGCCTTACAGGAAGCTGCGAGGGCCGGTGCCCCCTGTGCTCTCTGGACGTGGGACTAGCCATGTCTTCAAACGCTTTCCTCACTCACACCACGCTGATCTTTTCACTGGTTCCTCCCAGAACTATTTTTCTGCACCCCTTGCCCTCTATGGCCACTCCCAGTAGGGCTGTTGCGTTTTGTTCCCTGTCGTCTCCCGACACCCTGTGCAAACCTGAAACAGCTCTTAATGCACTTACTGCTAATTTCCTCATGTCTCCGTACTCCTGTGAAATCATTTTATTCCCATCTGTGCCCTCAACACTTAACGCACCTGCTGGTATCCAGCAGGCACACTAGTCAACAAATAAAAATACGATTCTATTTAAAAGTATATTTGACATAATAGCCACTTTCATCAATTTCTAAAACATAAATCCTTCTTTGTTTTGTGAACACATGAGAAGTTACGTAAACTATTTCGAGATGTTTTGGTGTCGCTGAAAGCAGGTCATTTAAACCCATTACAATGGATACTTGTAATATAATTTATAATGTATATTCTAGTAAAATGATAAAGATGTTCCAAAAGTATTCTCCACTCGGTAAAGTTACTGCTTTCCTGAAAGAGCACAGATCCAAGTACAAAATTTAGTTTGGGGTGATGATTGAAATAACTCCACAGAGAACGCTTTTTTACACATAGAAAGATGCCATTTAAAATACATATACATCATGGTTCTATTTCCCAACTGGAAGTCCATTTATATTTCAAAGAATAGCCATGTTGATTTCAAATTTAGGTAAAAAAGAGAAATGCGGTCACTTTAATTTATCCAAATATGACAATGACCCTATTTCATTGCACTGAAAATAACCGTCTTCTGTTGCTATTTAAGTAAAGCCAAGTAAAGTGTAGAAATAAATAGGTGACAATAAATATTTCCACAAAGGTGGGTATGCTGCTGGCCTTCCTTTTCATGGTCCAAACAAAATGATTACGCGTGCTCCTAGCACTAACTTGATTTCACAAATGAAACACCTAATAGCTAATAATAGAGAATATTTACTGACCAGTTCTGATGCAACGGGCACTATTTTATGTGCTTTTCAGATGTTAACTCATTTAATCCTCATTACAACTCTATGAGATGGGTACTACTCTAATTTCTATTTCACAGACAAGGTGAGTAATTGTTTAGAAAAGGTTAGATAGATTACATAGCCTTGCCCAAAGCAAACAACTAGTAAAAATAAAAAAAAAAAAAAAGACTTGGAGTCTGCACTTAGCCGATGCTTTCAACCATTTCATCACAAAGAAATAACTTTTTATGCATGTCAAAAATATTTGTGAACGACAATGGGAAGAAATCTCTACAAGGTGGTCCAGGGAATGTATGAACTTCCTGTGGCTACCGGGGATTTCCTTACACCTGAGCTCACTATCTCCTAGCACCACAATCGCAGAAGACGGACGCACAGTGATCAACAAGGAGAGATGGACAGGGCAGGGTTGTTTCAGAGGATACTTAACCACCTCAAGGGGTGGGAGTTTAGAGAGTCTATGATCATGGAAGAACCAAGAGTAGAGTAGAGTAGATCGCCACTCTATCATAAGAGAAACACTCCAAGGGATCTGAATCACTCCATCTGTTGGACATGCCTCCTCGATATACTAAGTACTCAGTGGACAAGGGTAATACAAACAAATGCACCGTAGGTATACAAAATCTCTATAGCCCGCAAATCAGTATGAAAATATGGCAATCGACTTTTATTTTCATACATCCTTCTAGTAGTTAGAGATGATTCGTGAGCTAGAAAGTGAGAAAAGAACGCGAGGAGGAGAAAAGTCACTGAAGAATGTGCCTCATCCATATTTGCCATCACGTGGGGGGAAAAGTCTTGGCTACTGCACAAACACATATTGGGGTAAAGACTGACAATTTCAGCTGGGGGGGGAGGGGCAGGGAAGAACACATTTTATCACGAAATGAAGTGTCGTGAATGGTTTCTGAATTTGTCTCTGACAAATCAACACTTACAGTGGGAGGAGAGGAGACTCTTAAACTGGGTCATAGAGGCAGACCACAATATCCTTAGTCCTGTCCTTCAAAGGTTAAGAAGATAAGCATTAACCCAGTGCTGGATTTCTGCCTGGAGCTGGAGCCAGAGCCATGCACAGATAACTTCTAAAGTTCTCTGCCATGTCTGCATGTTCTAAACTCCTGGATAAATACTGAAAAATGTATGTAAAAAAAAAAAAAAAAGCAGACAACAGCCAAAACAGTTCTTTCTTACGTAGTAGAAGCAACGACTCTTTAATTCTGATACCTGAGATCAGCCTATCTTTCATAACGTATCATGAATACATGTGAGTTATGGCTTGCACACTATTTCCCAACCCCCCCCCCCCAAATTTCCAACACATACGTTCCAGAAAATTACTCAATATTTGGCATATCAGGCTGAAAGCAGCTCACTATTTCTGGACCACACATTTCGGAAACAGCTAAAATTCCCAGGCAGTTCTGTGCACATTTGAAAAATGCTACTGTGTTCCCTTTGCTCGTTCTTTATTGATTGCCAAAGACTGTTACGAAAATAATGTGTCATATTATTTCTACAGCAGAAGAGAACACTTTCCATTGTTCTGCCTGTGTATCCAGTAATGGAGGTAAATACATAGGTATGTGCATGCTTGCTAACAGAAGCTTCTTCGTAGCTGACTCTTTTATAAGGTTCTGTGTGAATGTCAGGACTGATCCAGTGAATTCAGGAAATTAGTGCTGTTTGTATCCCATCATGCCTCAGCATACACTCTGGCTAAGCATGACCCTGAATAGTCCCAGCCCGCTTATTTTCTAGAATGATTATGTCAATTTACCTTAGCTATAACCTATTTTCTATTTTCTTTAGCGTCAAGTGTCTTATCCACAAGTCCAGCTATATAATATCTGCAAACTACGTGCTTTGTGTTTTACCCAGGTTTTGAATATCCTCCCACCAATAAGCCAGGCAACTATAAAATTAAGCAATGGCACGAAAATGGTAAATTAAGGAAATAAAATATCTTGCAAGTTTTATTACATAAAATTTATTATGAAGACAGAATATGGTAATGTGGATCATTATAATATCTTACATTGGTATAATGTTTTATTCTTCACTGGCTACTCTGTACACATTCTTTTAACAAATATTTACTGGGCATCTATTCTAGCACCCAGAATAAAAGGAACAAAACAGACATGACATCTACTGTCATTAAGGGCTATATGATATGAGGAGTAGGTGATCACAAATATATGAAATAAGATAATTAGGAATTTTCCTAAGTTCATGAAATAAAAATTGAATACAAAAGATAATAAATGGAAGGGAGCATATTAGAGTAGTCAAGTAATGTAACCCCAAAGAAGAGATATGTAGCTTAAAACTAAAAAAGGAAAAGGAGTCCTCTCTATGGAAAGTGGAAAGAAAAACCTATTGGGAAGAGAGCACAGCATGTGCAAAGTCACAACACAACGAAGATCCTGATATTTAGGAAGAAATTAGAAATGAGAAGGATATTAGAAAGAAATGAGGTTTAAAACATAGGTAAAAATTAAACATGCAAATAGCTTAAATAATTTTTTAAACTGTCGGTCACATTTACAGTTTTAACAGGTCACAACAGCATTACAAAAAGAGACTAGCATAGCCAGCCGACATTCTAGCATATTATACCTAGTGAGGGGAAGGGTTATTTTGAGGAACGTTTGTTTCTATCATATAAATACATGGTGTGTGTATGCATATGCTCACGTGTGCATTGACCTGAGTATAAAATGTACATCTAACTGTGGATGGTAGTTTACAAGTTTGAAAAACACTGTTATGAACTCTGGCAAGAAATCTGAATTTAGTACTAAAGTGGGGCAGGGGTAAGGAGGCTTGGGCCTGGAAAGGTGAAGGAATGTTCCAGCCAGAGAAATAACCTGGAAAAAAAAAAAAAAAAAAAAAAAGCCTGAAGCCAGGGAGGTAGCTGGAAACCATGAGAAAAGGGAGTGGCAAACGGGTCCCAGTGCTGCAGGTGGGTCATGTGACATGATTCTGGAACATGTTCATCAGACATGATAGGAGGTGATCTTATTCCAAAGTGTTTCAGTGTCCTGATAGCAATATTTGATTTATTGGAGTAGATTGAGGAAATAGGTAACTGAAAGTAGCCAGGATGTCTTTTAAATATTTTCTAAAACTTTGAGAGCACCACGGAGAACTTGGAAAATTTGGGAACTAGGAGGAATTATTTTTAAATATGGAAGATATATTATCTCACTTAATCGTCATTAGGTGAATCACGTGGGTGAGGAATTGTTGGGGCACCTGGGTGGCTCAGTCGGTTAAGTGTCCGACTTTGGTTTTGGCTCAGGTCATGATCTAATGGTTTGGGAGCTCAAGCCTCGTGTTGGGCTCTGTGCTGACAGCGTGGAGCCCCTTTGGGATTCTCTGTCTCTCTCTCTCTCTCTCTCCACAATGCTCTCTTTCAAAAATAAATAAATAAATATTTTTTAAAAAAGAGAACTGCTACCCCTCTTACATAGTCATGAGCAGAATTTAGTGGTAGCAGAGGCACCTTGGACTTCTTGGACGGGGTTTTATCTATGGTCTGGGTGCTGCCTAACCTTTTTCAGTCATACTCTGCAGACTTCTTCAGTCACAAATACCTTTCAATAAATCCTGTGTTTTGCTTAAAGAAGCCAGAGTTGGTTTCTGTTGCTTGAAATCAAGAGCCTTGCCTTCAACAGTTTTCCATTATGAAGGTTTTATGTGCATCACAAATGCCCCGCATGGAAGGAGCCACATTATTTGGAACCTTCCACAAACTGCGTTCATACAGTATATAATCTCTGGCTGGCCGGCATGTATGATTTATTTGAGTTTCCAAACAGATCTCCTCTTGAATGCTTCAAGTCAGACTGAAGCCAGAGGATGCAACAGAGGAGCGGTGACATTTCCAGTTTGTGAAAGACACCAGGGGGAAAACAGTAGTTCAGAAAGGAATTCACGTGACACGACACTTAACCTCTTATTATTACCCAAGAATAAAAAACAACAGATTAAAATATAAAGTAAGAAATACTACTCAGAATCACTAACAAAACACTTGGCTTGATTTCCATTCAGAAGGCAAGCTTATTTCAAGTAAGTAAAAACTAAATGCATTTATTGATTTGTTGCCACAACAACTAGGGAGGAAATGAAAGAATGAATGTTAAGCTTTCTGGCAACAACTAATTGAACTTTCTCATTCATCCGTAGGATTTTCATTACTATACGTGTTGATAATGTACAAGGTATTGGAATTGAAACTTCAAATTTATATCATCCTATTACCATTACATGCAGATAACTGGCTGTTTATACTTTGTATTTAAATTCTTTTTTTCTATAATAAAGGAATGTGGTTCTCACACTTGAGCATCCATCAGAATCACCAGGAGGGCTTGCTGAAACACAGATTATTAGACCCCGCTCCCAAAACTCCCAGAACCAGGCTGGTGCTTCTAACAAGTTCTCAGGTGATGGTCGGTCAGTGCTGCTGGTCTGTGGAACTCTGAGAACCACTGGACTGAAGGATATTAAAAATGTACAACCCCTATCTCACAGGTATGAAGGAAAAAAGTACTGTGTCACAACTATTAGCTCCTTTAGTCTGAGTTTTTTCAAAAGTCTCAAGTTGGCTGTTATAAAGGAGTTTTCTAGTCAATTGCAGCTAACCCAGAGGAGCATTACTAAAATTTCCATTGCTCCCAAGTGGTTTTTTAAGCACAGCAAAAAAGGTTCACGTAGTAAGTACATTTGTCCTGACAACGTAAGTCAGGAAAGTGCATGTGCACTCAAAACAACTGTGGTTGAAACGGATCATAAAAGATTTTGATCCAGAGTCCCTGGTCTAAATTTATAAATAAGAAAAACTGAGCTGGATCAAAGGGTAGTTCTATTTTTAACTTTTTGAGGAAACTTCATACTGTTTTCCATAATGGCTGTACCAATTTATGTTCCCACCAACAGTGCACAAGGATTCCTTTTCTCCACATCCTCATCAACACTTGTTATTTCTTGTCTTTTTGATAATAGCATTTCCCTGATGATTAGTGGTGCTGAGAACTTTTTCATGTACCTGTGGGCTGTGTGTATGTCTTCTTTGAAAAAATGTCTATTCAGGTCCTTAGCCCATTCTCTAATTGGATTATTTGCCGTTTTTTTTTTTTCTTTTTTTCTTTTTCTCTCTTTTTTTTTTTTTTGGCTTTTGAGTCGTGCGAGTCTCTTATGTATTTTAGATAGCAACTTCTTTCAGATATACGGTTTACAGATATTTTCTCCCATTTGGTAGGCTGCCTTTTCATTTTGCTGATGGTTTCCTTTCTGTGCAGACAAGCCTTTTAGTTTAATGAGTATACTTTGTTTATTTTTGTTTCTGTTGCCTGTGCTTTTGGTATCAGATCTCAAACATCACTGCCAAGACTGATGTCAAGGAGCTTACACCCTATGTTTTCTTTTAGGGGTTTTGTAGTTTCAGGTCTTATACTTAAGTCTTTAATCTATTTCAATTTTTTTGAGTGCTGTAACATAGCGGTCCAATTTCATTCTTTTGCATGTGGATACCCAGCTTTTCTTAACACCATTTACTGAAGAGATTACCCTTTTCCTATCGTGTATTCTTGTGCCTTTGTCAAGGATTGGTTGACGGTACATGCTTGAATTTATGGGCTGTTTCTGGACGCTCCATTCTGTTTCAGAGCTACCATATAATGTGGCGATGCCACTCTGGGTGCGCATCTGAACGAAATGAAATGAGTGTCTCAAAGAGGTGTCTGCCCTTGCACGTTCACAGCAGCATTGTTCGTAATAGCCAAGGCGTGCGGACAACCTAACTTGTTCATCAACAGATGAACGAATGGATACAGAAAATGTGGTATACATATAAACAATGGAGTATCATTCAGCCGTTGCAAAAACATAGATAAACTTTGAAGACGTAATACTAAGTCAGGTAGAGAAAGATAAGTACTATATAATCTCCCTTATATGTGGAATATAAAAAGTTTAACTTACAAGAACAGGGAGTAGAATGGTGGTTGCCAGGGGCTGGAGCTGGGAGAAATGGGAGATGATGATCAAAAAACATAAACTTTTCAGTTAAACAGTAAGTTCTGGGGGGGTCTAATGTACGGCACTGTAATGATGGCTAATAATACCGTCTTGCGCACTTGAAAGCAAAAACAAAAACTGAGCAACCACATACATGCACGTAAGCCCAACAATGTTTTGCAAAGGAAAAAAAAGACCCTCCCCCCGCCCCCAAGAAAGCTATGTGAATACCATGTTAACAGCATTTCCATTTAGTTCCGATCATTTTCCCTGAGGTATTTAAAACAACCAAGTAACATTTCAGTAAAGCTGCAGGATATAAAATTAATACGCAGAAATCAGTTGTGTTTCTATACACTAATAACAAATTAGCAGAAAGAGAAATTAACAATTCCATTTACAATTGCACCAAAGAGAATAAAATAGTTAGGAATACATTCAACCAAGGATGTGAAAGACCTGTACTGTGAAACCTATAAAACACTGATGAAAGAAACTGAAGACACAAACAAATGGTGAGACCTTCCATGCTCATGGGTTGAAGGAATTAATATTGTTAAAATGTCCATCCTACCCCCTAAGCAGTTTACAAACTCAATGCAACCTCTCTCAAAATACCAGCAGTGTTTCTTATAGAACTAGGACAAATAATCCTAAAATTGTCTGGAACCACAAAAGACCCAGAGCAATCTTGAGAAAAAACAAGCTGGAGGTATCCCAATCCCAGATTTCAAGATATACTACACAAAGCTGTAGGAATCAAAACTGTATGATACGGGCACAGAAACAGACATATAGATCAATGAACAGAATAGCCCAGAAATAAGCCTATAATGTAGGCACATTTATATGATCAATTAATCTATGACAAAGGAAGTAAGAATAAACAAGGGAAAAAAGACAATGTCTTCAATAAATGCTGGTCCCCACCCCATACATGAAAATACACTCAAAATGGATTAAAGACCTAAATGTAAGAACTGACACCATAAAACTCCTATGAGAAAACAGAGGTAGTAATTTCTTTCACATTGGCCTTGGCCTTTGCTAGATAGGTCTCCTCAGGCAAAGGAAACAAAAGCAAACATGAGACTATTGAGACCACTTTCCCCCAGTGGGGGAAAGTACACAGAACTCAGGCCATAGAAAAATTACTTGGCCCATAATAAGAATGAAGAAGACCCAACAAGACAGGAAGAAAACAGAACAATACAGTCAGAAAAGCCAAAAGGAGGAGCATCTGGGCGGCTCAGTTGGTTAAGCGTCCGACTTCGGCTCAGGTCATGATCTCACAGTCCGTGGGTTCGAGCCCCGTGTCGGGCTCTGTGCTGACACCTCAGAGCCTGGACCCTGCTTCACATTCTGTGTGTCCCTCTCTCTCTGCCCCTCCCCTGCTCGCATTCTCTTTGTCTCTCTCTCAAAAATAAATAAACATTAAAAAAATAAATTAAGAAAAAAAAATATAGAAAAGCCAAAAGGAGATAGTGATTCAAGGAGAGAATAGGTGGTGGGGTTGGCTGTTTGAGATGAAGGAAATTTCATCTAGAAGAATGTCTATTAGACTTAACAGCTGGAGGTCACCGATGACTTTGACAAGTGCAATTTCATGGTAATGTGGAGAAGAAAGCCAGCCTGAAGAATATGTGGCCAATCCTGAGAGGTTTTAGTATGAAGAAGAAGAGAGAGACCAGGCATTTGTCAGAGATGGAACACTCTGAAACATGGACAAAAGGAGTTAAAGCAGGTACGTGTGTTGTTGAGGCCAGAGCGCTAAGTCGAGGCAGACAGGCGGTGCTCCGTACCCTGAGTCAGGCCTGCTGTGGAACTGAAGGCAGTCCAGGGCTTCCGAGCACTCTGTGGGAGGCAGGTCTATTAGCCTGACTACTGCTGAGGGCTGGACTAAGATGTGTTGGTGCTGTCCTTTCTAGAACCTTCTTTCTGGTCATTACAGCTCAGCCTTTGTGAACCACTCACAGACTTTTGATAGCCAAGGGATTATACTCATATAATAAAAGACATTAATTAGCCTCCCTGTAAGACACAACACCATGATTCCAAAATACATACCCTTTACAAACATACGCCTTCAACAAAGATTTCTCACTCCAGCTTCCAGATACAGTTTAAGTAGAGATTTTTTTTATCAAGTTTTACTTTTGCAGTTAGTTCTATAAGAGTAGAGTGCCTATACGAAAAGCGAATATATTTTTTTCAGACAATACTAATTATCCCATATCCCATTTCCCTCATTACTCCCTCCCATTCCTGTACCTGACCTGGTTATTAAGCAACGATTTTAATTATTAATTCCATTCCACAGATTAGGAAATCTGGCCACACAAATGCTGTTTGTCTGAGGTTACAATGTAGCCAGTAGGAGAAATCTTAGAACGTGGGTATCTGCAGTTCCATTAAGAAAATTGGTAACACAATTTGGTTCTACACCTAAAAAAGGGCAGGTGGATTTCTTTCATGTTTTCCTTTTTTAATAAAAGGAGGGAAGAGGAGAGGAGGAGAAAACTTAAGTGTCTACACTCTTCCAAGTGTTATGGTCTAGAACTATTCTGGATATCAATCTAGTGGATATAAAATATCACAGAGCAAATTACCCTTAATGTGCATCATTTCATTTCTACTAATGAAAAATAACAAAAAGGGATATAGGCAGGACAGCCAGATAATAGCCTTTGTCTTGCAAACTATTTAACTAAAGTATTTGATGTTGAAAAATCATTAAGTATGGACTTTTCTATACATTTTATGAATATCCAAATAACATTATAAATGTATGAAATAAATGTAACTGTAAAAGTGTAAGACAATTTTTTAAATAAACACAAAAAGATTTTCATACGAATAACAACAGATTCTAAGTTTTAAAGAATAAAAGTATCATAAGTTCAACCATCTATCTACAGTAAGAGACACAATCATGTAACTGGCCTTCCCTCCAATCTCCCAAATGACTCAGGATCAAAAGACCTTTACTTACAGATCATTGGAAAGGACCAACCATGCACTGAAGGTCAGAAAATAGGAACCCTAGACACTAACTAGCTAGGCAACCTGTCAGGGCCTCTGTTTACTCATCTGTAAGGTGTAAGGGTTAGAATAAATGATCTCCATGACCTTCCCACTGCTGACATTTTGGAAGCCATATTTGAAAGTCTGCTTTATTTGAAAAGAGGGGAATTTTTATGTTATTTATGAAATGGGCCCATCTCTAACTGGAGAGAGGCCTCAGGGAGGCAGTTCTCTCTCCAAGAACTTCCTGAGTTATCAGCGATATACTTCCTGAAACCCAAATGGCAAACCAGATCCTAGAGCAGTTTGCATGTGCATATGAGGAGAAGCATACATGAAGAAAACACCCTCTCAATCTCAATTACAGAAATTCCACACCCCAGTTCTTCAGAGTAGGAAGCATTTAAATGTTCCTAAGAAAGCAAAATCTTACCTGGAACCAAGAGACAAAGAAGGAACTTGAAGAGTATCCCTTTTAAGGTTTCTTATTAATCATTTTAAAAGTACATGAAAAGAAGAGTTTAAGTGGCTTTGGAAAATGCACCAACTGTAAGATTTTCAAGAAGTGACTTTTTAAAATTTAGTCCTCTACGCATGCTTAGGGATTTTAAATAAATCTGCTCAGTGTCAATATATTAATGTACAACCTCTCAAAGTATACCATGTGATATGACTGCATGTTATTCAAGGTAAAAGAATTCTGAGGTTCAGTTTTTAATACACTGCCTTTCTTCTCAGAGGACTTCTCAGAGCCTTCAGAAGACGAATAGAAATTTAGAGTTCCAGAAAGAAAGAAAGAAAGAAAGAAAGAAAGAAAGAAAGAAAGAAAGAAATTTAGAGTTCTCAAAAAGAAAAAAAGAAAAGAAAGAAATTTAGGGTTCTCAAAAAAAAAATTTAGAGTTCTCAAAAAAAAAAGAAATTTAGAGTTTTCAAAAAAAAAAAAAAAGAAATTTAGAGTTCTCAAAAGAAAGGCCTTTGCAGTGTTTTCCTCCTTATGAAAAGCACGGAACACTTTATAGGAATAACATTCTGTGAAACACAGTTTATAAAATTCTGTATCGGGGTTGATGAGAAATCTATAATCTAAACAGGAAGATTAAGAGAAGGCCTCCTCCAGTCTTTTCTTACTGCAACAGATACGCATACAATAAAGACACTGTCATTTCAGAACACTGATCTTCTCTAAACAGTGGACAAGCTTCAAAGAGTGGGTGATACATGAAAATCCTTGAAAATTAAAAACATTTTTCAAAAAAGACTCTTAACTTGGCCATGATATAGTATGATGTCTTTATTTCCATTTTGACTAACACGATGAAGGAGTCACTTGGGGGGGGGGGCCAGGGGCAAAAAAAAAGGGAGTAGGGAGAAAAAAAAAAATTTTTCCATTAAAAAAAAATGGATTTATTAGCTATGTGAAGAAACAGCAATTGCACTGGGCCGTGTCCACATGGTATGTAATGTTCTCCAGCTGGGTTAATTACAGTGTTCTAAATTATTAGCGATCGTAAATTCTAAGAATCCGTACAAAAAGACAAGACTATGATCCAGGCTTTGGAAAAATATTCATGGGAAAACTATTAGAAGGAAAAGCAAATTAAGCTGCCTCCTCCTTTCATAAAAAACTATTCTCTAACAGCCAGCACTGGAACGTGGTCTCAAGTCCTTGGCTGAAACTTGGCATAGGAATCTGACTGGGGCCCAAGTTGGGGGTCAAACGCTACCTAGCTATTAACTCAGTGTCGTAGAACGGAAGAATACGGGGGACTCTTTCCTAACATGCACGCAAGTGTAGCAAATAAAAGAGGGAATACCAAGACTCTAAAATGAACTTTAGAGACAAACACTGTACATAGTCAAATAACAGCATACAAAGTAATGGAAAGACTGAAATAGCTTAAGCTGAGAAAAAAAAAAGTTTGTTATATTTGAGAAATAAATATTCATAGTCCCCTAGCTACTAAAATTTTGAGTAGAATTCCTGACGAGACAATGTGTCTTTAGTAAATATGAAAATGATGCTACAGGATCTTGGTCAAAAATTGCACTGAAGTTGAAATTTTAACGGAAGGATTTTTAAAGATGCATCTTCTCTCTCTATAGCAAGGGTTCATGCACTCTGTGATGTGACTGGCGGGAGATGCGGATACAATCTGAGCCCACACAGACCGGGTGGAAGCTAATCGGACTTTGTGGCAAATGAACTCACGACCCAGACCTCATTAGTCATGATCTAACCAACTGAGTCTGTGAGCCATAGAAAATTCATGTTGACATGAGGTATTTACTTGGAATCATTTCTGTATCTAAACGGGCTTTGTAGTTTTAGGAAGTCAACTTTTAGACATGTTGTTTTTCCAAGGGTCTGTGAATGAATGAATTCACCGATCTCGCATCTACCTACGGTGTGGATGACCCTAACGGCAGTGGTGGGGTAGTTTTAAAAATGTACAAGGCAAGAGGCAGAATTCAGGGTCAAAAACACGAGTGGAAAACATAAAAAGAATAACCACAGTGCTTAATTTTACAGCAATAACTGAAGTTTACTGTTTCCTATTTATAACAATGCGACATGAAGCACTTTTGAAAAAAGAACTATCTGCATTTCATAGATGAAAACAGTGAGGCGGGTTGTGTAACTTTAACGAAGCCACATACCAGTAATCTCTCCGCCTTACCTTGGACCAGTGATGAAAAACTGTGCTAGATACCGTCTCAATACCCGTTCCAATTGCCCCTTTTCCCCTGCTGCCTTCTACCATACACACGGAAGCTACAGGCCAGTCTTCCCAGACTCCCTTGCAGCTAACCACCACTTTGTGACACGATTAAGATACAAGGCAAGGGACAGAAGCAAAAGAGAGCTGGACGTTTCTGGGAAAGCCTCCATGTGCTTGTGCGTGACATATATACACATATAAATATATAAATACACACACACACACACACACACACACACACACATCCTCTTTTTCCTGTCTGAAATGTAGATATGATGATCGCAACCGAAGCAGACATCTCACAGACATACCAGAAAATTGTGGCCCTGATATTCTGCTGTGGCCCTGATTGCTGCGAAACTGATGTCAGCAATAGACTAAAGGAAGCACAGTTCTGGATGTTTCTAGAGGATCATCTCCTGTGGTCTTTTGGTAGCTTACCTCTAGATTGGCTCAGCAGATCTGTTAATCATGTTGGAAGACAAGGCTGATGGCAGAGCGTTTCACAGGCACCAATCCCCCCTAAGAAAGCCATCTGTCCCTACTACATACTCACTACCCCTGCTCCCTGGAAATACCTCACTCTGTGAGGCCAGACATCTACCAGAGCAATTCCCATGGGGTAGCCGGGTCCAGTTATGCTCCCTCGGCTATCTGTCAGCTTGTAAGGTTTTCTCCAATAAGCCTTTGTATTTGCACCGTGTCGTGCTCATGATTTGCACAATATGCTACCTTTGGACTTCTTATGACCTGACAAAAATAAAAGCCCTGATATTTTCAGACTTCTATTTGTCGGATTTGCTGGGATTCTCTGCTGACAGAATGCTGTAATATATGTATGATAAAATGCTACCGAAATAAGACAGTAGAGCAGTAACTTAGCCCTCCACTGCAGGGGAGGTGGTTTGTTAAGGCTTTGCCTAGGATGCCTTTACTCTGGGGCTCTCGTGACAGATAAACCACAGGCACGAATGAAATGACAATACAACTGAGTGACCTCCAGCAGTGTCTAGAAACCCCTAACATTTTCCCTGGTAGAATACAAGTCCAATAGACGCAGGTGTATCTATTTTTTTGGTGAAAATGCCAACAGTCCTGTGGGTGTATGGTAGAGATTCTAAAAGCAGGCTCCATCCAGGAGGCCCTGGTCCCACACAACGAACAGTAAGAAACAGCCAGTGTCTACAATATGTAAAGAGTTACAGATTCGCTGGACCAGAGAAATTCACGGACCCTTTATTAGGTGCCAATCACCTCAACAGATGTAAAGAAAACAACAAAATGACAACAGTTCCCATTCGGAAAGATTTCTTCCCGGCTCGGTGCTGGAAGTGAAAGTCGGGGTACAGTGTTGTCCATACCCTAAAGGGAGAGGACAAACTAACTGAAGTGGAGAGTGAGGATCCGTGTCACAAGGCGGGGGAGATGATGAATCAGTCGATAAAGATCACACGAGGCTCCGCGTTGGGGGACTGGATAGAAGGCAGAGAAAACCGCATGTCCAGAAACAGGCTCATAAGGGTAGTATCTGGGGAAAGATTCACAGAGCTGGTTGTTCCCAGGACAGGTGGGACAGGAAGCTGGACACGAAGGAATGGGGTGAATGATAAGGGGGAGAGATGAATTTTATTTCATAGGTAACGGAGGGGTTAAGGCAGTGGGAATGTGGCTAAAAGCGATGAGAACAGAGAAATGAGTCAAGATCACTGAAGAGCTTTCAGTTTTCCATCAGCTATTGTCTACCAGGCCTTGTGTCAGTTGCTGTAACTGTATTTCCTTAAATCCCCACGACAACTCTTAGTAGGGTGAGATTACCATCCTCCCACCTTCCAGGGAAGAAGAATAAAAAGTCATGACTTAGTCATGACTATAAAACTCGTACAGAGTTAAACTAGGGTTCTAAGTTGTTTTGTTACAACAGCAAGAGGTAACATTAACCGAACTCTCGCCACACGTCATGCACTGTTCTGGTGTTCGATTTGTTGCGGTGGGAAAAAAAAAGAAGAGAGGGACAAAAATCCCTGCCCTTGTAGAGGTTATAGGTTGATGTCCTGGGAACCCACAAAACCAGGAGGTGCAGCAAGAAGAAAGAAAGCATAGGTTTTCAACTTGGGGCACACCAACATAGAAGGGAGGCAGGCAGAAGAGAATGAGAGAACTTGAATTCATTTCAGGGACACGCAGAGATTCAACAGATTCCAGATAAACACTCAAGTGGTAAATAAAAACAATACTGGTGACCTGTAATAGTTCTTAGTCTCTTTACCTATAACATCTTGAATCTTAATCCAAGTGGCTGAAAAACACAATTGGTATAAATTTACAAATGTACATTATTGTTGCTGCAAAGGTGATGAGTTCGAGGGGGAGGAGGGGGTGGACAGGAAGGGGGCAAGGACAAGTTCAGACAGGAAAAACAGATTTGAGTATCAGGTACTCTTATGGAGTTTAATAAATGCCCCCAAAAACTAAGGTCCTCGTTGTGTATTGGCTTACGGACAAAAACATACACAAATCCACCTTACTTATAAAAACAACAAGTATAGGTTTTACAAGGTAGTAAGAAGATACGAAAATCACCAACAAGGAGTATACAGTTTTGTCATCTTGTTGAAAACCATTCAAAGGCCTAACACTTTTCATAATTTGAAATATTCCACTGAGATGAAGTGAGAAGGAAAATCAACACACACTCTTAACAGACACAGACTATTCTCTAAACATCAGTCTAATCTCAATAACTGTTCTGGTAAAAAAAAAAAAAAATACTGTGAAAACAAGGGAACCATTTGGGAATAGTGGGATGTGTCAAAGAGTACCATTTCTCTCTAACCAAGCGGGAGAATTGAAAATACTCCCCCACGCAAACTTACATTGCTCCATTGGTATAGACAGTATCGCTTCCTTCCACATACTGCACCTGGGCTGGGTACACATGTTGTACCTGCTGTACGGTCTGGACCTGCTGTACCTGGAAAACAAATATTAGGAGCACCGTAAGAAGCAGATACAACAGAACACACAGCCACGGCGTTAGATTTGCCTCAAGGATTTCTCTGGGGTGTTAAAACCTAGGAGATTCAACGTAAGTGCACGTTGGGTCCAAATCAACCGAAGCAATTATGTTGGATACATTCTACACCATTTCTGCAGGTGTAGGTTGCGGACGTACGTACTCCAAATATTTAGGGTGAAAAAATCTGGAAGCTCCTCACTTATTTTGATGATTTGTGAAGTTCTCTTCAGTCGGTCTGCTAAAGCTAAGTTCATTTTTCAATTTACAAGATTCACAGGACACCTGGCTGGCTTAGTCGGCAGAGCATGCGACTCTTGATCTCGGGGTCATGGGTTGGAGCGCCGGGTTGGGCATAGAGACGACTTCCAAAAAATTAAAAGATAAAATGAAATAATTCACGACGGCAAATTTCATACACTCAAATGTAGAAAAAATACTGCCATAAACCCCCTGGGCTCATCAAGATAAATAACTGCTACCAGCCCTCCCCTTTTAACCCCTTATAGGATTATTGAAAAGCAAGTGCAGAGATTTTTATCACTTCACTGGGAAAGATTTCATTTGGCCTCTGAGAGAGAAGGGCTATTTTTAACACGAACACAATACTAGTATTACATATAAAACATTAACAATTCTAGGATATCATCTAAAATCCAGTCATTGTTAGATTCTAACTATTCCAACTTGAGCAAACCCAACTGTAATGTATAAACTGTATTTTGTATATTATGTATGTAACACAGAAATTCATTTTCATTTTAAAATTTCACTTGGGTTTGCTCAAGTCAGGATCCAAACAAGGTCTGCATATTATATTTGGTTTATATTTCCTATCGTTCTCCTCTAATCTCTAACAATCTCCCATCCTTCTTATCCTTGACTATTACTTATTGAAGAAACTGGATTATTTGTCTTGTAGAATTTCTAGAATTCAAGACTTGGCTGATAGCATCGCTGAGGTGTCATTTAATAAATTCCTCTATCTCTCGTATGTCCTATAAACTGGTAGTTAGACTGAGGGCCTTGCACGGGTTCAATATTTGAAAAGCTGTGTACTACCTATCACGTCACATCAGGTGCCATATGACAACTGGCTGTCTCTCCTTCCGCAGTGTGACATATACTCAGTGGGGTCAGGTGTAGTCAGCTACATCCACTCATCCTCTTCATGTTCTAAGTGACAATATTAGTAGCCACTGACGATCGTTTTCTAGGGCTAGTTTTGCAATTCATAAAGGCTATAACTATGGTAGTCTGATTCTATTATTCCTTCTTCATGTATTAGTAGACTTCCATAAAGAAATTCCCCTCATTAATTATCTGGTTGCTTTGAAAGAAGGTTCGTATAGGAAGAAGATAAATACTCGATTCTTCTTCTTAGCAGTACTCAGAATAAGGATTTATCGCTCCCTTCCAAGGTAAGCAATGTGGTTTGGGGGCGGTTTGGTCTGTAGCTTCATGATTCTTGGCTGTTAAGCATATCTGATGTTTTTCAATCACACCAGGGTTTTGGTGTGGGGGGAGGGGGGGTGGTAAATTGTCCCTTCTCTTGACCCATGGTAGTCCCTTCAAACCAGATTCTGGATCTCGTGACATGATCACAGTAATCTTTCTTACCTCCCTTGCTTTCTGCTGTGATAAGATATTCTAGACTTATCTCTTACATTTTCTGTCCTAGATCTAGAAGCAACCATCTCTTCCAACAGCCTGGCTCCTAGTAGTTAGGAGTAATGTAAATACGTAAAAACTGCTTAGGAAGGCAATTTACAAACAGACAAACCATTTGCAAACTCTGTGATTTCGTCTATTTCTATGTCTATTTACCCACGGAAAAGTTGCTGGACAGTATTATTAAAAGATACTGTTTATAAGAGGAAAAAGTTAGAAGGGAAAACCTCAATGTCTGAAAAGCAGAGTGATTAAATAAATTAGAAGAAAACCCTTCTGTAGACTATATGGCTAATGTTAAAAAACAAAACTGGATTCAAATTGATATGTAAGAGCTCTAACATGTTATCACGTAAAAAAAGTACACTGCAAAACAAAGCTTGCAGGATTTCTTTATGTTTAAAAATATGCATATATCTAATTTGTGTGGACATGCATATATAAATGTATACAAGTATATAAAGGAAAACAGCAAGGATTCACATCAAACTCCCAAAAATGGTTACTCTGTTGAGTGACATAAAATGAGACGGGAGAGGTGAGGTAACTAGCGTCTTTTATTCTGCATATTTATATTACTCTTGGAAATTGTAAAATGAAAATGAATTCCTATGTTTCATACATAATATATAAAATACATCAATCAATATGTGGAAGAAGGACTTCCAATTCTGGCTATGATGAAATAAATACTATTAGAAATGCCCTCCCCACACCAAACAAGAAGGAAGCTGGACACAATATGTAAAACAATGTTTTCAGTCATTTGAGAAAAGACATCATAACAGTGTGATCCTTCAAAAGTAGAGAAACAAACAAGGTCACCCTTTAACGATCCCAGCTTTTGAAAGCGAGGCATTTCCCAGACTGCTGAGCGGGAAGGGAGGAACCAAGTAGAGCACTGTGATCTCACTAAGGGGAGGAGACAGCTATCAGAACTGGGGAGGTTGGGGCAGCTAAAATTTGGGAGCACCAGCAGACAGCACATTAAGCAGAGAAAGAGATCCAGAAATACTGAAAGCGATCGCCTCAAGTCTGATGCTGAATATGAAACTGCACACGTGTAGGGCACAGAGATATTCAGGTTCTAACCAGACAGAGTGAGGTGACCTTATTGAACATCCAGGGCATTCTGTAGAAACACCAGAAGAGCAAAGCCCTAGTAGTCGGGCTTAACTAGCTCTAGAGTAAGACTACTTCAGGGCCATCTTAATAAAACCGAGAAATAAGCCTTGAAAAGATCCAGGTGATTCACTTAACTGCCTATACAAAACAAAGTTTAAAGCTTTAAAAGGAAGACAGCAAAATCCAGACATACAAAACTATAAGAATCAAAATGTCTAGTACCCAATAAAAAATGACTAGACATGGGAAGGAGCAGGAAAATGTGACCTACAAATAGGAGAAAAAAAAAATCAATCAATAGAAACAGATATAGAGGGGCGCCTGGACGGCTCAGTCAGTTAAGCGTCTGACTTCGGCTCAGGTCATGATCTCACGGTCCGTGAGTTCGAGCCCCGCATCGGGCACTGTACTGACCGCTCAGGGCCTGGAGCCTGCTTCGGTTTCTACGTCTCCCTCTCTCTGTGACCCTCCCCTGTTCATGCTCTGTCTCTCTCTGTCTCAAAAAATAAATAAACATTAAAAAATTTTTTTTGAAAAATAAAGAAACAGATATAGAAATGAAAGAGAGGAAGGGGCAGAGACTTTAAGATAGTTATAAATAGAAAAGATTTAAAGGAAAGCACAAATATGATGAGAAAAAAAGAAAGAAGCTATGCGGAACCAAGTAGAATACTGAAAAGTACAAGTTGAAAACATAATATCTGAAGAGAAAAATTCACTCACTGGGTTTAAGAGCAGACTATATAATGCAGAGGCAAAGACCAATTTGAAAATCTAGCAATAAAAACTATCTTCCATGAAGAAGAGACAAAAAAAGAAATGAGGAACAGAGAATCAGTGAACAATGGGACAACATGAAATGGTCAAACATACTGCAATTGGAGTCACAGAAGAAGAACAGAAAACGTAAGTTGAAGAAAGAGCAGCAGAAACGTTTCCATATTTGATTAAAACTGTAAACACGCAGATCTAAGCTCACTATACACAAATATATAGACAAAGAAAACCACATCAAAGTATATCACCACTAAAAGTGTTAGAAATAGGGGCGCCTGGGTGGCTCGGTCAATTGAGCGTCCAACTCTGGTTCGGGTGATGATCTCGAGGTTTGTGAGTTCAAGCCCCGCGTCAGGCTCTGTGCTGACAGCTCGGAGCCTGGAACCTGCTTTGGATTCTGTGTCTCCCTCTCTTTCTCTCTCTCTGTCCCCCTCCCCTGCTTGCACTCTGCTCTCTCTCTCTCTCTCAAGTAAATAAGCATTAAAAAAAATACTTTAAATAAATAATAAAAGTGCTAGAAATCAATTGTAAGGAGACAAATTTTTAAGCAGGCAGGAAAAGGACACACTGTAAACAGCACATCACATATGAGAAGGAGTGGAAGATCCCCAGTTAGAAATAACGCATGCACAAGCCAAATGATATCTTTAAAGGTGTGAGGAGAAAAAATCTCAACCTAGACTTCCATAGCCAGGGAGGTGTCCCACCAAAATGAAGCGGAAATCTTTTTTCAGACAAAAGCTGAGCAAATTCCTCTCCAGCAGACCGACGACCAGTGGAGCTAATGACAAAGGAAGTTTTTAGAGCTGAAGAAAAATAAAACAGATGGAAACTGGGGTCTATACAAAGGAAATGAGGGTCACTAGATTTAGCAGGTTTGCAGGCAAATTAAAGTGTTTCTCCTTTGTTTCCTCATCTTTTAATTTCTATAAAATATAACTGACTATGTAAATATAATAACAACGTGTAATGGAGTTCGCCACAGATGTAGAAGTGAAATGTACGTATCATTAAAATAGCACAAAGGACGGAAGAGGGAAACGAAAATAGGCTTTTGTAATATTCTTTATGTTAAGTGGTATAACGTTACATGAACACAGGTTATGACAAACTACGGTAAGTACCAAAAATCCTGGAACAAATATTAAATTTAAAAAATAGTAGAGCCAACAGTGGAGATGAAATGTAATAGTGAAAAACATTTAATGCATCCAAGAGAAGGCAGAAGCAGAGGAAATGGAAGAACAAATGGAACAAATAGGAAAAAAAAATAACAAGATGCTAGAATTAAATGCAACCATATTGATAATCATAGTCAATATTCCACTTTTGAATGTCGATTGTCAGAATAGGTAGACATGTGAAACCCAACTATATGCTCTCCATCAGAACACACTTTAGACATACAGAGACAGAAAGGTTAAAAAAAAAAAAAAAACAAAAGAATACAGAAAAGATAAACTTTGCAAAGAGCAATCATAAGAAAAATGGAGCAGTTCTATTAGTATCAGCCAAGGTAGATTTCCAGACAAAGAAAATAACTGAAGATAAAGAGGACTATTTCATCCATAAAATTCTCAAGAAGAAATATCCTGTGTTTGTATCTAAGAACAGAGTTTCAAAATACATGAAGCAAAACCAGAGAGAATTGAAAGAAGAAATAGGCAACCCACAGTCACAACTGGAGATTTCAACATCCTTCTCTCCACAGTTGACAAGAAAGACAGAAAATCAGGAAGGACACTCAAGTTATCAACCGACCTGACCTAATGGCTTTCACATGGGCATCCGCAGAATAGCAGCGAGATACTCACGCTTGCTAGTGTATGTGAGTAGGAAGCAAGAAAGCTGAAATGCTGAAAAAGAAAACAAACCCTAACAAATCTAAAAGAATTAAAGCAAGAGAGTAAATTCTTTGAGCAAAAGAAGAATTCAATTTGAAGTCAACGATGGAAAGGTATGTGGAAAACACTCAAAAGATGTATATGAAGAACAAAAAATACACTTTAGCCTACAGAGTCACAGAGAGAAAACTCACGAGAGAAATTTAAAACTATCTGCAGTTGAATGACGATGAAAATACAATCCACGGAAAGCTGTGGAGTGCAGGTACAGCTAGGCATCAAGGGAAATTTTTAGTTTTACATATTTTTATTAGGGGAAAAAAAATCTCCAATGTAATAGATCTAAAGTTTCAACTTGAAGACGCTAGAAAATAAAGAACAAATTAAACTTCAGTAAGGAGGAGAAAGGAAATAAAGGGCAAACAATCAATGAAACAGACACCTGAAAAACAGTAGAAAAAAAAATCAATGAAATTTTAAACATGAAAGTAGTTTTAGGAGAAAAGTAAATAAGACAAACTATGAATACTAGGAATGAAAGAGGAAATGCACCCAAAAGACAAAAAGAAAAATGGATAATAAAGACAACTTAATGTCAACAAATTCAACTACTTGGATTAAATGGAGAAAGTCCTTTAAAGACAAAATACCAGGGTGACTGGGTGGCTCAGTGGGTTGAACGTCAGCTTGGGTCGTAATCTCACAAACTCCTGAGTTCGAGCCCCGTGACGGGCTCTGTGCCGACAGCTCAGAGCCTGGAGCCTGCTTCGGATTCTTGTGTCTCCCTCTCTCTGCGCCCCCGCCCCCACTCAGAGTCTGTCTCTCTCTGTCTCAAAAATAAATATAAACATTAAAAAAAATAAAAAAAAAAAAGATGGGGAAACCAGCATCCTACAAGCATTTCATCACCATTCCCAGTAAGAGTATTTTCCATTCATCTTGGTGAAGTCTATTAAATGTCACCTTTTACTGCCTACCCTATCAAAGTTCTTGGGGCAAGGAAAAAGCTGATCAAATAAATTCTACAGGAAATTAATTTTCTTTTAACTTCACTGTCTTTCTCCAAAGAAATTCAGTTGCATTTCCAAAGACAAATGTTTTTCACCACTTTCGAATTGTAATGAACAACAAAGAGGTGAAAATGTGAACTGCAAAGAGAGGGACAAGGTAGAATCAGTAGGAACAATGAACTATTTCTATAGTGAACTGTTCAATGAATAGAATTGACCTTGAGCTAATTTCTGAAAGGTTACCTAGTACACCAGAATGTTGGCAGTAATGAGGTCTAACTACAGCATTCTCTACCAGAAATTTAAACATTCTCTGTCAAATGAAGGGGGAAAAACTCCCCTAAAATATAAATATATGCAACAATAGATTTACATTCATAGACACTACATGAATTAAGCAACTTACCCCTGTATCCTACTGATACACATTTAAATGGAAGCACCTCTTATTACTATTCACACACGAACTTGCTTATTTTTGTACATTTTTATAATTCTTATTATTTATCAAGAAGTGAATACCAAAACAAAGTACACACCACAGGAAAATTTCGACAGAATCAGTTGGTATATTTTGCGGACAAATTTATACAAGATGTTGCTTTGGATGTGCTTCAAAAAAAATAATAATAAAATGAATCCCACTTCAAAACAAATCCTTTTCGATAGTAAATGAAATCATTTTTAATTGTTAAGCTTATTGGTCAGCTAAGAATAACAGTAATTTCTTCGTAAAAATGTCTTTGTTCTGTCAAGATGTTCACTGCCTTTCTAAGGGCATTCCTTATACACTTGGTTGGGACCAAACATTGCAAACCTTAGCACAGACGGTCCTCCTAGACTTATGACGATCCAATAGGCAATAGGCACTCAGTAGAAACCATACTTTGAATTTTCAATTTCAGTCTTCTCCTGGGCTCAAGATAAGTGCTACCATGCTTTCTCGTGACTCTGGGCAGGGTGGCTGCAGTCCTGTCGGCCACACGATCATGGGGGTAAACTTGATACATTCGCCACTCCATACCCAACACCTATTCTGCTTTTCTTTTTAAAAAAATTTTTTTAATGTTTATTTACTTATTTATTTTGAGAGAGAGAGAGAGAGAGAGAATGAATGGGCAGGGGAGGAGCAGAGAAAGAGGGAGATATAGAATCCGAAGCAGGCTCCAGGTTCTGACCTGTCAGCACAGAGCCAGATGTGGGGCTGGCGCTCACAAACCGCGAGATCATGACCTGAGCCGAAGTCGGATGCTTAAACAACTGAGCCACCCAAGCGTCCCCCTACTTTTCAATTCCAGTGCACTCAATATGCTACATGATAAAGCAGTCAACACTTTATTATAAAGCAGGTTTCGTGTTAGACTTTGTTCAATTGTAGGCTCATGTAAGTGCTCTGAGTATATTTAAGGCAGGCTGGGCTAACGATTTCTGGTAGGTTAGGTGTCTTAAACTCATATCTGACAGGATATTTTCGACTTATGATGCGTTTTACGTGCATGTAACCCCATCGTAAGTCAGGGAAGATCTATACGAGAACTGTCAAAAACCGCATTAAGATGTCTTTAAAAGACCCACAAGAGATGTGCAAGAGCTCTTAGCGGATTAAAAACATGGGATATTAGAGTAGCAACGTTACAGGATGCTATGTGAGTGACCAAGGTGAAACAGAAGGAAAAGAATCCACATCGGAACAGCTATTAATAAAAGGACAGTAGGGAAGAGTAAGACATCCAGAGTAGCGGCAGAGAATCAATTAGAAAAGCAACCTTGTGAGGAAAGAGAAGTAACAGAACTCATTTGGTATTTCTGGACCGGTAAAACTGTCGGGAATTGAAGGGACTGAGAAAAGATAAGTCATAAAGTTGAGAGAGCACGGTGTGGGTATGCTAGACGGGAACGCTCAAGGAAAGAAAGAGTGTAAGGGAAAAACTAATTTCCTTAACACACACAGGTAAGGAAAACAGAAATCAGGAACCTGAAACCATTTTCTTTAGTCTTGGTTAAAAGTAAACTAAAGGAGATGTCAACAGGGCTATTTACTACATCTTGCAAGAAAGAACCCTACAAATATCGTGAATGTTCAAAATGATTTGCAAGTAAAAGAGGTTTATAACAGGATCACAGTGAACATGGTTAAGTGACAGGACAGACTGGGGGGAAAAATGCCACTTAAATCTCTCTCATTGGGTTTACTGAGAAAAACAAGAAGTTTCCCTAGATCTTTAACATTTGTTCACCAAGTTCTTCTGCGATAGTCAATGAGGACCACAGATCTTCTAGGAAAGGAAGCCCTTCCACACCAAAGAATGCGGTAAACCTGAACTACTGGAAAACAGGGTGGTAGTAATTTACATGACAGAATTCATTTGACCCAGAAAATGGAATCTGTTCACTTACATTGTAAACTCACTCACTGGCCCTGTGTTACTTGACTCTCTCACTTATAAACTGCGTAGCTTCTTCTGTTTTTCAGAAACACTCAGATTTTGGGATCTCGTTTTCTCTCGTAGTACGCTTACAGTAAATAAATGATCGAGCACATTTGAATACAATAAACATCACAGAGCCTACTTCTTCAACAGGGCTAGGGTTCAACATGAAACTTTAGCTTTATAGGAATTTTTACCAAACTGCATGGTTGCTATGGGCAACTAAAAGTTGTTAGGAAAATGTAAGAATTATTGTTATACTTGGACTTCAAGTAGAATCATATGAACACTCAAGTAGTGGTAAATACAGTCCTGCCCGCACTTCTGATGATATGACAATAGGGGACTCAATTTGGAGTGAATTAGTTCAATCATCCCCGACTGTCTAGGATGTATCTCCCAAACGATCACGTATCTGACTAGTAGCAAAGAGCAGAAGCTACCGGAGAGGGGTAAAGCAAGTTTCCAAAGGCCGGAGAGTGTTTCTGGGAGGAGGGAGGCGACTCAGAACAAATTTACTTTAGAACCATTTCTCAACGACATACTCGATGGATCTTACATGCAATATATCAACCTGTGAGTTGATATATTGTCAAAAGGAAGTGAGTCAAAAGGAAGAATGTAACAACTACTTCTTACGGGTAGAGGGCACTTTCTTTTTCAATTTAATTAATTAATCATTAACTAATTTTTCTCAAAGCAGAGTTGACGCGCAATGTTACGTTAGTTTCAGGAATACGACGTAGAGATTCGACAAGTCTACAGTGATGCTAGGCTCACCGAAAGTGCAATTACCACCTGATACAGTACAATCCTATCACCATATCATTGACTATATTCCCTGTGCTGTGCCTTTCATCCCCGTGACTCACTTATTCCATAAGTACCGGAAACCTGTATCTCTCTCTCCCCTTCCCCCATTTTGCCCATCCCCTGCCCCCTTGCCTCTGGCAACCACCAGTTCTCCGTATTTATGAGTTTGTTTTTGCTTGAGGAACACTTTTTTATTATGATTACAACGCTGTCTTAAACATTATTTCCCTTGGGGCCCAGCAGGCCTCACCGATACTAAGATTCTACTAAACAAAGTAATAATTTCCGGGGGTGGGGGGAGGGATTTACTAAATAATAGGCTGGTGACCAGAAAGAGCAAATGAGCTAAGGACACCAAATTTACTGAATTTACGGCAGCATTAGGAGAGGTCTTTGAACCAGAAAGATCCTCCAGTCTTTCTTGTAATAAATGAAACTACAGAAGCATAAAATACCAGTAAACGTAAGCAGCGCCATCAGAAGATCTACTTCCACTGAAATCAAGTTTAGAATATGCACTTTAAATGTATTTTCTGGTGCAAACACAAAGATACAGATTCATATTTGCTCTGAGTGCCTATGATAATGATGCATCTTTCCAGGAGTAGGGATGCTCACTCCCCTGGGAGGGAGTGCTGGGAATTAGGAGAATGAGTTCTTAAGTGTTGCGAGCCGAAGCAGTGTGACCTGAGTTAACGGAACTTCTTAGTTATAGATGGTTGTTAAGCTGGTGCTGAGACCATTAATAGTGATATGCACAGCATTTCACTGGATCCTCACCAAACTCCTGAGATGAAATCAAGGTCACAGGCATTTTTATCCCCGTGTTATAAATGGTACCGTAAATACAAAGACATGGTGATAACCCGAAGACGTGATCAATGACAGGCAGTAGTGACTCCACGTCTTGTGACTCCAATCCTTGAATTCTTTCCTCACATTCGTGTTTCCTGCGGGTTTAATGACCCTGGTGGTACAGAGGCAAGGCATTAAATAATTATGAACCATACCCGCTAAGAGCTTGCTCCATTTTCAATGATCTTTAAATCACTCTGATAAGGAAAACGTCTCAGTCTCTACCACTTGTGACACTTAATCTCACTCTTTTTAAAGGACAGTGAGCTTTGGTGTTGGTTACTGTCAAACAAGAGCAGCCAGTCCAATCGTATGATGCTATTTCATATTTACTTTATTCCATTTACATCAAGAGATACTACTTTTTCATTTTACACAGAAATGTAAGAGTTTCTTTTTAAATGAATTCATTTAAGTAATTTTATAGAAAACTAGGAAGTAAAAAATATATACATGGGGCGCCTGGGTGGCTCAGTCAGTTAAGCATCCGACTTCGGCTCAGGTCATGATCTTGCAGTTCGTGAGTTCGAGCCCCACGTCGGTCTCTGTGCTGACAGCTCAGAGCCTGGAGGCTGCTTCAGATTCTGTGTCTCCCTCTCTCTCTGCCCCTCCCTTGCTCACGGTCTGTCTCTCTCTGTCTCTCAATAATAAATAAACGTTAAAAAAAATTTATATATATATATGTATATCAGACTCGGGATGGAGCAAAACCCTGAGGCAGTTTGCAAAAGACAAAACAAGTGCACACTATAAATCATACTCTTAATAAAGGCAGTAATATCAAAGGACTTTCCACTTTAGAGAGATTTACATTTCATACATGAATTAAAACAAATAGTTACTCCATTGTATCAACGTATTAGTTACCTACATCCCTAAACAGAATGAGTACCAGTCATAATTCTGCCATAGCAGGGGTCAAGTTACTGTTGAGGCAAGTGGTGGGTACATCATCTACTTTTTGGCAATATCACATTTTAGTTAATCCAATTTGTGTATGTACGTATGTATATATGTATGCGTGCATTTATTTAAAAAAAAAATTTCAGAGAGAGAGCACAAGCCAGGGAGAAGGGCAGAGGGACACAGGGAAAGAATCATGCTCAGCATGGAGCCCCATAGGGGGCTCAATCCCACAACCTTGGGATCATGACCTGAGCCTAAAAGGAAAGTCAGAGGCTCAACCGATTGAGCCACCCAGGCGACCCTATCCCAATATTTTTATAATAAAAGTTGTAAATAACAACAATTTCCTAAGGGTCATACAATAAAGAAATCATCACGGTAAAATGTGATCGCCTTCTGTTTTATGCCCACACTCATTTCCTACCAGTTCCCTTCCAGGAGATCATGACCAACCATGGGACAGCATGCATCCCTCCAATCCTCGGACCCTAAATACACCTCATGTGTAGACATGTCTCTGTCCTGACCAGGACAGTTAACACTAACTGTACCAACAGACAATACCTAATCTAAGCACTTTAACTCCTAAGTTACCCAGCCAGCAGAGGGCAGAAGAGGCGTGGCTCCCAAGGTCATTGAGAGACCTCGGTTAACCCAAGTTCTCTCCTTGTGTCCTTTTATCATCCTGATACAGCCTTGCAGGAGGTGAGAGATCACAGAGGGGGAATCACAGCTCCTAAATGTCTTGCCTCACAAAGAGTACATGTCACTTTTGCTGACAATTCAATACTCAGAATATGCACAGGGTCCAACCTGAATATAAGGGGAAATAGCTACCTGAACATTTTGTCTCTGACATGGGATATTTTGGTTGGAGAATACATATACGAAGCAGGTGAGATATGATGTGTTTTCCAGCTACTGGCTTTTCTTCACTTAACAATACATCTTGGAGCTCTTCCCAAGTGTGTGTGTGTATGCGTGTCTGAATACACACGCAGGCACAACTATTTTTATGAGTTTCACAAGTACACCATAGTATAGATAGAGCTCAACTGATTTAATCACTCGACTAGTGATGACCATTTAGGTAACTTTTTTTTCCTAACATGAAAAAGCACTATAAAGAAAGACTGCACCTGGTTTTTGTCAAACATTCTGTGGGGTGGATCTCTCCATATGTTTACTGGCCATTGTTTTCCATGTTTTGTGAACAGCCTATTGATACTCTTTGCTCATTTATCTACTGCATTGTTTGTCTTCCCATAATGATTTACAGGACTCGTTAAAGATTATGGAGTTTGGGGGGGCGCCTGGCTGGCTCAGTAGGGAGAGCATGTGACTCTTGATCTCAGGGTTGTGAGTTCCAGCCCCACATTGGGTATAGAGAGTGCTTAAAAATAAAGTCTTACAAAAAAATGACATTTTTATTTGCCTGTATTTCTCATCTTTTTTCCCCTAAACTTGTTTAATGGTGTTTATTAACTGGGCAAAATCAACCTTTCTCCTAGAAGCCTTGTGATGTTTTATGTTCCACATGAGATGATCTTCCCCTTTCGAAGATTATGAAAAAATACTTCCTGTTTTTGGTTGTATCGGCTTTGTCATTTTCAAACTGATTAGTTCTACAATCTATTTTGGATATTAAGATAGAGGTAGGACTTTGTTGTGTTTTTTTTTTTTCCAGATACCCAATTTTCCTCAACACCATTTATGGCACCATCCATTTATTATTTGAAATAATATATTTATCAGGAACAAAGTTCTCATTTATACATAGATCTGCCTATGTACTCCTCATCTGTCACCACTCAGTTTTTATTACTACAGCTCTGTGACAGCTTTCTGAGATCAGGTAGAACAAATTCTTTCTCCAGTGCTTTCCTTTTTGCCAAATTTTCTGGGCTATTCTCGTGTATATTCTTTTCCATTAGCTTTATAATCAGATTTTCACATTTCAGGAAAAACCCTGCTCTGTGTTTCAGCTGGATTATACTGAATTGTATCTCATTAGAGAACGGAGGTCTTCATGTTAATGGCCCTTCACATGTGAGCTACATGCTTCACCCCAGCTGGCTGGTTACGCGTGAGCTCCTATGAAGACTAATGCAGAGTGCGGTGGCCGGCAAGGTTCCAAAAACGTTCCCACCCTCAGATTCCAGTCCCACATCCCTGGAGCCCATGAATATGGTGAGGCATCTCTCCTGTGATTATGTTATGTTATATGGCACCGTTGAGCTCAAAATAAAGTAGAACTCATCTGGCCTCAGGAGCCCTTAAAGTAAGTGGAGGGCTTCCCTGGCTGATGGCCGAAGAGGAAAGTCAGAAAGTCAATGCAGGGATGGCCTGGCCATGTGACTGTTGCTGTGCAGATGTAAGGAGAGCAGCAATGCAGGCAACCTCTGGGAAGGGAGAGCGGACCCCAGGTGACAGCCGGCAGGAAACCAGAGACCTCAGTCCCACAGCTCAAAGTAAGGAAATAAATTCTGCCAACAACCTGAATGGGTGTGGAAGCCAATTCTTCCCCGAGACCTCTAGATAAAAGCCCAATGTGACAGACACCTTAACTTCAGTCCCGTAAGACCGAGAACGGAGAACCTAGTCGAGTCCACTCAGACTTCCGACCTACAGAAAATCATGAGATCGTAAGCAGAAGTGCTTTAAGCCACTAAATGTGTAATTCTTGACACAGCAAGAGAAAACTAATAGAGTCCAGATAGACTTCAAGGCAATTGTTACCACCGTCATTCACCTCCATGAGTTTTCAGGATTCCCAGGAAGATACGAAATACACTCAGAAGCACTTCCCCTTTCCTGGCTTATAGTGTCATGTTATTCCCTAAATAAGACCAACATATATTTCAACCTAAATCTCTAATTTCCTCTGAATTTTAAGGCTTTGGGGAAATTAAAGCCTAGTTCTTCCTCAAAACTTTCGAATATTTAAGATACAGAGTTAATCAAAACCAAAAATATCAAAGGGCAAAAAAATTATCGGGTAAAACACAAAATAAAATTTTAGGAAAATAATAAGTATTATCAAACCCTAGGATCCCAAATCTACTTCATGAAAGGTCAGGATATGTACAATAACTAGGGTTATTTCAGTATTTATCTCCAAATATGTGCTGACCATAATGTTTAAAGAAAAATACATTTTGGTAAAATGGTGATTGATAACAATCTCAATTCCACTCTTATAAACTCATATAACTCATTATATAGAACTCATATAAACTCATATCAACATTGTTTATCTTTTGTTCTTAAGTGAAAATGCAAGCTTTCACATAATACATTAAATTTCTAAAACTCTCCATACTCTTAAGAAATACCGGAATCGGCTTAGAGAAATCTGAACTGATAGAAAGCTGAATTATGTAATTAAAAATAAAATTTTTTTAACGTTTATTTATTTTTGAGACAGAGAGAGACAGAGTGTGAACGAGGGAGGGTCAGAGAGAGGGAGACACAGAATCTGAAACAGGCTCCAGGCTCTGAGCTGTCAGCACAGAGCCCGACGCGGGGCTCAAACTCACGGACCGCGAGATCATGACCTGAGCTGAAGTCGGACGCTTAACCGACTGAGCCACCCAGGCGCCCCTGAGTTATATAATTTTTAAAAAGATACCTTGAAAGAAAATTTACAATGGTCCCCCACGGCCAGTCTGAAAATAAGGTAAGCTTCCCTACTTCTGTCTGCAGGTTCCTATTCTATTCCAGTCCTCTTCAATGAAACGGGTTGCGTGTAGCGCTCATGTAAAACGTTTCAGACAAAGGAATGAATAAGGTAAAGCAAAAAAAAAAAGGTAACAGTGAATACGAAAAATGATGATTTCAATTTCCAGAGAATTGATAACAACACAGTAAGTTTTAGAATGAAAAAAAATAATAATAAGAAAAGTAAACACAGAAAGAAATACTTAAAAATGAGAAAAGGTTCTAATACGGAATAACGACGAGCTACTTGTGAGAACTGGAAGTTGATTCTCTTAGTCAAAATAGGTTTTTAAAATTATTGACTTGTCTGCTATTGCTCTTCTCAAAATCCTAATTTTTTTGAAACAGAAGGAAGAGAATTGTAGTGATATACTTAGGAAGCAGTATCTTTCTTGGAGCTCTGACAGATGGTCTTATCAGCAGGATAGACAAGGATCTTGTTTACTGAACTGATTTGTTTTGATGGTTTTCAAACTCAGTAAACAAAAAGTATTGTTGATCTAACTACCAAGGTGTCCCTGCGTTTTGGTAGAACAGGTCTGTAGTTGACTTGACCATCCTGAGGAAAGCCAACCACGCTAAAATCTA
Source organism: Panthera uncia (assembly GCF_023721935.1). Lineage (NCBI taxonomy): Eukaryota > Metazoa > Chordata > Mammalia > Carnivora > Felidae > Panthera > Panthera uncia. The sequence goes on along the minus strand of NC_064807.1, from coordinate 7,932,104 downwards.
TCTCCCACTTGCCAGCCAAACTGCCTGGAACCTCAAGAGGGACAATGACTGTTTTGAGCTATTACTTTTCCCAGCTCCTCAGGCACTGTAGTTTACAATTTAAATCTCATGCTTTGTCATCCATTTACTTCTTATACAACTCAATTCCCTGCAAAAACAATGCTGGTTCTGACGTAGAGAAGAGAGGGGAGATTTTATGGCCTAAGGAAAGCCCACGAAGACAGGAACGATGTCTGTTGCCTTCTGTATCACCTGTCACAATGCCCGGTACACCGTAAATCCCCAGTAAGCATTCACTGGAGGAAAGGAGACAGGCACAAACTGAAATTCACCAAACAGCTCTGAGCTACCAAGCAACAACCAGGATGAAAAGTCCCACAGGCAAGTGGGGAGGAAAACAAAGGGAAGAAGGTAGAGAAGGGAGCAGAAAAATCAAGTTCTCTTACTACTCCTAACGAAAGGGGTTTCATTTTCCTTCCTTCCTGACTTTCTCAGTTAATAGCTCCATCCCTATACTATTTTAAGGAATTCATTGGAATGGGAGAAAAAATACAATAAAATTCTAGCATGAAAGGGCTGCTCCCATACCAGTAAAAAGGTGGGTCCCTGGGAGTACTGACGGCCCATTAGATTCCCTACCACGTTTACAGGAGCAGAGAGGCAAAAACACTTGACCTCAAGAACAAATCACTAAAGATATGGATCACAGAAACAGATGATGAATAATTTGGGGCTGAATCCATGAGCAGTTAGGTTTATGGACAAGTTGGCTTTTTGTTTTGTTTTGTTTTGTTTTGTTTTAATGGACAGTTAGGGCATTTGAAATGGTCAAAAACATATTAAGTGATCCCCAGAAAGTTAGTGAGTGTGTGTGTAGGCTGAATGTAGGAGTCAATTCAATGTTAATCCAAATTACGAAACATTTAAAAAGTCAAAAAGTAAAGAACGTTAGGAATTACCATATATTTTTTTTAATGTTTTGTTTTTTGTTTTTTGTTTTTTATTTTTGCGACAGAGAGAGACAGAACATGAGCAGGGGAGGGCCAGAGAGAGAGGGAGACACAGAATCGGAAGCAGGCTCCAGGCTCTGAGCTGTCAGCACAGAGCCCGACGCGGGGCTCAAACCCACAGACTGTGAGATCATGACCTGAGCCGAAGTTGGACGCTTAACCGATGAGCCACCCAGGCGTCCCAGGAATTACCATATATTTTTAATGACAGCTTTTTAGAATCATGAAATCAATGTTCAGCTTTTACCTAATCAGTAGTTCAAGTCTTCAATTTCTTCAAATAAATAAGTAAATAATAAATTTTATTTCTTCAAATAAACTGTCAGTTTCTTTTATGAGGTACCTAATTTTTAAGAAATGAAACAAAACTTATTAATGGGTAATCTATGAATTAGAACAGTGCTTGCTTCTTGGACTGGGGTGGGGGAGGGTAGAGTAAGACAGAGACATACTGGGGACAGGCCAGGAAATCTCGTGGGATGATAAAAATGTCCTATACCTTGATCAAAGTGTAGGTCGGATGGATACAATCACTTCTCATAGACACGGACCTGTGTCTTAAGGTCTGTGTATCTCACTGTAAATACACTGTAGCTCACTAAAAACTCAAAGACAAAAAACATATGTATATAAAATACTACTGCTCTCTATTAGATATGAAGTACACTTATAGAATGCAATTAATTGCAAACTGAGAATAGAGGCTTTATTTTACAATGTCCAGATAAGTAATTCTGGCGTCCGTGCGTGCGTGTGTGTGTGTGTGTGTGTGTGTGTGTATTTAGGGGGAAGAGTGTTTTCCCCAGAAAAGTGAAACAATAATTTATCAAGTTTCTCATAATGATATGTGGTCACAACAATACTGTAAAACATCTGTGGGAATAATGACCAAGAATCTAATTAAACAAAGATTCTTCAAATTATTATGTTTTAACATAAAATGAATTCTATTTTTAGCGAAGCAAAATAATTACTGAATTATTTTACTCAGCTTAAGGAAGAAACCGATTAGAGGCAAAGTCATTCCAGTCGTTGTTACAGCATATACAACACTGAAACGGGGTATTTCTAGCTGTTACCAGGGATGAGTTCTCCAAACATCAGAGTTCCTGTTCACAATCTATAGTAGCTTTCGTTTTGTCAGATGTTTCTCTTGTAACGCCAGCAACACAGTCCTTTTTTTTTTTTTTTTTTTTTTTTTTTGGCCAATGGAGTTAATGAGACAAAGCAAATAAATTTAGATACTTACAAATAATGTAACCAATTCAATTTCTTCAGCATCGCAGTTAATTCCAGTTGTTTAATTTTAACTTCTATTAGAGCAAAGTACTTAGGATTAAATCAGTGTTTCCACTAACACAACTCTAAAATACATCATAATAACTATCAAATAATTGATACAGATATGCTGTGACTTTGGGGATAATTTCAGTAATTTGTATAACTAAAATCATTTAAATTACCATTCAAGAGAGGGTAAATGATTAATAAACTATGCAGTTTTACATGTGGCCAGAAACTTAAATTATATAAGACTTCAATAAATGTATTATCTTGAAAAAGCAGTTAGGGAAAATAGGCTCATCAACTTAAGCAAGATGAAGAGAAGTTGGAGAAAGTCCAGGAACGAATAATATAAATTACTAAGTGATTGGAAAATGACTTCACAAAGAAAGCCTAAAATAATTTGGGCTTGTAGGGAACAGAAGGCTGGGGTGGGAATTAATAACAGCCTTTATTCATCTAGCTGAAGCGGTACTCTGCACACAGACCTTCAGTGCTCTCTGCCCAGGAAGAAAAGGAGCTAAGAAGATAAAACCAAGCAGCAACTAGGAGAGCTATGGTTAGGTCCCAAGAAAAACTTCCCTTGAGGCTTCAGAACCTTTGAGCCTACTAACAAATATGGCTGTGAAGTCCAAAACTCTGAAAATGTTCAGCCACAACGGAAATTACCAAAGGTAGTCCTTTTTGTAATCCACGCGTAGCCTATGTGGCAAGTGTCGCGTACCCCGTGTTCACAGGTGCTCACCCTTACCAATTTGATGCACCATGGTCTAACTTTACACTACAGCCTCTCTTTGCCCGAGAGATTTCTCAGACCCTTAGTATCCTCTCTGCCCCCCCCCCCCCGCACTCAGCCGGAAATGTCAGGCTACTAACACCTGCTGTGAGGAGTTAAGGAAGTTCTCCTTAACTTTTTTAGGATAGAAAAACTATATCCTAAACTCCAGGCTTCTCTTCCCTCGGGCGGAATCACTCTCAGATGTGGCAAAACACTGGCTCCCAGACTGCCTTGCTGTGACCCGTTTCCAGTCATCTGCAGTTGGGACACGTATAATAGTAAAATCTGTATTGGATCAATTCCTTCCCTGGTTCACTTTCCCAATATCCTACTGGCATTTCCAGGAATCATCTCCCGAATAAACGACTAGCACTGAAATTTTTGTAACGGAGTTTGCTTCTCTTGAACCCAAACTAAGGCCACGTATATGTTGTTTCAATGTACCACCCATTTTTTAAAAATATAGTTAATAGTTTAAGTGGTTCCTTAATTTTCAAATTTCTTGAGAAACTTTTACAGCACAAAAAGAAACGGAAAACTTCTCTCTTCCAATTTTTATTATTATAATACACTCAAAATAAATAATATCCAAATAGTCATTTAATACTAGCCAGGTTCTGTTGCCTGATATCAGAGAGTCAGAATCCTGCTCTTTTGTTGTATTTTTTTTTTTTTAATTTTTAACATTTATTTATTATTGAGAGACAGAGAGAGACAGAGCATGAGCAGGGGAGGGGCAGAGAGAGAGGGAGACACAGAATCCGAAGCAGGCTCCAGGCTCTGAGCTGTCAGCACAGAGCCTGACGCGGGGCTCGAACTCACAAACCATGAGATCATGACCTGAGCCGAAGTCGGACGCTTAACCGACTGAGCCACCCAGGCGCCCCGACTTTTGTTGTTTTTTTATGTGTGACTGTGGGAGTAGGGGAAGGTTAGCAAATATTTGTGAGATATTACAGATATACTGACCAAACTCACCTTGTTGATTACTTCGAGTGAGCGACAGAAAATGTAAAGGGAGAACAATTTCCTCATTCTGATTCAATGTTTTTTTAAATCTCTTTTGCAGAACGACCCACAGTCTATCTTACCGTCTCAGACCACATAATATCACTTCATATCCCAAAGGAAAGATACATTGCACACTTCAGAAACTATTAAGCTATGGAATAGATAACATTGAGAGAGCTCATTCACAATCTTACTCGGAGAAATTTATCAGAGATCTCTCAAGATTTCTCTGGCCCCTATATAATTTCAGAAACTTAAATTAAGAGTAAGGAATTGTAGTCTTCATTATCTGTGTGGTGGTGGGCAAGTCACTTCATTTTTCTGGACCTCAGTTTCCTGAACCTTAAAATAAGAAAGTCACAATTTAAAAAAAAAAAAAGAAAAGAAAATTAAAAAAAAATGGGGTGCTGGGGTGGCTAGGTCGGTTGAGCGTCTGACTTCAGCTCAAGTCATGATCTCACAGTTCATGAGTTTGAGCCTCACATCAAGCTCTGTGCTGACAGCTCGGAGCCTGGAGCCTGCTTTGGATTCTGTGTTTCCCTCTCTCTCTGCCCCTCCCCCACTCACGCTCTGTCTCTCTCTGCCTCTCAAAAATAAAGAAACGTAATAAACAAAAATTAAAAAAAGAAAGTCAAAATGGATTCGTGTTTTTCTTCTCTTCTCCTTCTGGCCACTGCAGGAATAAATGGGGTGAGCAAAAGGGAAGCCGTAAGATTCCCAGTCCGATTCCTTCAAAGCAGTTCTAGAAAGATCCATCTTACATATCGATGGGTTTGCTAGATGGAAGAGGAGGAGGGACAGACAGACATGGTACCAAGAGAGGGAAATAGGTAGAGAGGAAAGAAGGAAGGGAAAGGGTAGGAAACAGACTAGAAAAGAAAGAAAAATTTACAGACAGACTTCAAGGGGCACCTGGATAGCTCAGTCAGTTGAGTGCCCGACTTCTGATTTCGGCTCAGGTCATGATCCCAGGGTCGTGGGATCTAGCCCCATTTTGGGCTCCACACTCAGCACGGAGTCTGCTTGAGTTTCTCTCTCTCTCTCTTTTCCTCCTCCTTCTGTCCCTCTTTCCTACTCATGCTTGCTCTCGCGCTGTCTCTTCAAATAAAAAAAGTAAAAATAAAAAAGGCAATAAAAACTGACTTCCAAAAACTATGGGTACCATCTTGCACTTATTGGCATGGGGACTCTCAAAACACGGTGAGAAAACACACGTTGATAAGGATGTGGAGAAACTGGAAAATCCTCGTGTACTGTTGGTAGGGATGTAAAATGGTATAGCCACTAAGGAAAACAGTACAGCAGCTCCTAAAAAAATTAAAAATAGAACATACCATATGATCCAACAATTCCACTTCCTTTTTTTTTAAGTTTTATTTATTTAGGGAATCTCTACCCCCCCATGTGGGGCTCAAAATTATGACCCCAAGATCAAGAGCCCCAAGTTCCCCTGACAGAGCCAGCCAGGCATCCCCAACGATTCCGCTTCTGGGTATATGCTGAAAAGAACCGAAAGCAGGGTCTCAAAGAGATCCTTGCACACCCATGTTCATAACAGCACTATTCACACTAGTGAATAGTGAACTTTGATTCACACTCGATTCCAAGTGTCTTTTGACAGATGAATGGATAAACGAAATGTGGTATATGCATGCAGAGGAGTATTACTCAACCTTAAAGGGACAGGAAATTCTGACAATGCTCCAACATGGGTCACCTTGAGGACATTATGCTAAGGGAAATAAACCAATCACAAAGAGACAAATGCTATATGACTCCCCATATTTGGGTGTCTAGAAGAGTCAAATTCATAGGGACATAGAATAGGGGTTACCAGCGGAAATGGGGAGTTGTTTAATGGGTACTGAACTTCAGTTTTGCAAGATGAGTTGAGACACAATAATATGAAGGTAACTTAGCAACATTGAACTGTACACTTAAAAATGGTTAAGATGCTAGATTTTAAGTTATGCTTGTTTTTCTGCAAATGAAAGTTTAAAAAATACAGGTTAAAAAACCCCACAGGACTAGAGGCCTTTCCAGATCGCTTTCGGGTCCACAGTCTCTGAATGAGGATTAATCACAATTATGTAATTTATCATGGTCGTGATACAAGGGTCATGAACAAAATTAGAACAAAAAGTTATTTATCCCATAAATGTTATGCCCAATAATTGCAGGAGGTGTATTACAACCATTAATCTCTATGATGCAAGGAAGGAGCTTCAGTGGCTAAAACTTACTCATGATTCTACATGATACTACAGAGATTCCCTAAACTATTACCTACATGTTGGAAAATTCGAGGCCGAATACAAAGTTCTGCAGATTGAAGATTACCATTACTCTCTCTGCAAAGCTGTCATCTCCACTTTGAAGGCCGTTAATTCCCGGTCAGAATGAAGGGCAGAATAACACCGTGACCCTCTCACGGTCACGCCTGTGTCAGGATGAGCAGTACGTGTCCGCTACTCTACCTTGATTCTATATCCCAGTGAGGAGGACCTCATCATGCTGTAGTCCATTTATCTTGTCTACCTCTGCCCATGATACACTGCAGTCACCCCATGTTTCTTAAATGGATTTGGATTAGCATACCATCTACTCATAAATTCTCAAGTTTCTCAATACAAGCTGATGAGAGTTTTTCCAAAGTTAAAGAAGTCATTCCACGTCATTTTATTGTATAATTCTGGTTATTTCTTACTGAAAATGTATAACCTGACCTAATTTATCATTAGATTAATGAGTTAATTTATCATTAGATTTTCTCTTTTCTTATTCCCCTGGGTTTTAACTTAAAATTTTTTTAAAAAAATTTGAACTCATCTAAGTTTATTTTAGAAATCCATTTAATTGGAGGCAAATTTTATATTTGTGGGTTTAAATGAAAGTAGAAATGGAAGAATAATAAACCACCAATAGAGTATTAAAATATTAAAAGTAATATATATATAGCTGGCGAAGAGGCACATAAGATTCTCAACATCATTAGTCATGTGATAAATGCAAATTGCAAGCACAGTAAGATACCACTACATAACTCACTAGCATGGCTAATATTAAAAACATTAACAATTCCAAGTTTTATAAGAACGTCAAGCAACCAGAACTCTTTGGAGAGTTTTGGTAGAAATATCAAATGGTGTAACCACTCTGGAACACAGTATGGCCAGCTCTCACAATGTTAAACACCTACTGTGTGACCCAACAACTCTACCTCTAGGTCTTTACCCAAGAGAAATAAAAACATATGTCCACGTAAAGACTTAATCTATGAATGTTCAAAACAGGAAACAAACCAAATGTTCAACAACACGTGAAAGGATGAGCAAGCTGTGATACATTGTTATAATGGACAGTTATTCATCGGTAGGAAGGAATAAGCCACTAACAGACACAAGAACATGGATTGAATCTCCAAAGCATTAAAGAGATCAGACACAAAGGAGTGGATGTTTTATGATATCATGTATTAGAAAAACTAGTAAAGAAAAAAACAATCTAAATGACAGAAGATCAGTATTTTACTGGAGAGAGGAGTGGGGGAGGGGAGCGAGTGAGCACAAAGAGAGGCACAAGGGAGCCCTTTGGGGTGATGAAAATGTTCTATATTTTGATTGTGATGATGTCTACACAAGTATACAAGTATTTGTCAAAAACCACCAATCTGTATACTTAAATGGTGAATCTTATCGCACGTAAACATCTTCCTGGAAAGTTATAGCTATGGTGGCAAGATTTTAGTTGGGAAGTTTCCAAGCTTTTAAATCATTTTTCACTCTTTTTTTTTTTTAATTTTTTTTTAATGTTTATTTATTTTTGAGACAGAGAGAGACAGAGCATGAATGGGGGAGGGGCAGAGAGAGAGGGAGACACAGAATCGGAAGCAGGCTCCAGGCTCTGAGCCATCAGCCCAGAGCCTGACGCGGGGCTCGAACTCACGAACCGTGAGATCGTGACCTGAGCTGAAGTCGGACGCTCAACCGACTGAGCCACCCAGGCGCCCCATCATTTTTCACTCTTAAAAACAATTTATTTATAAATCACATACATATTCTATTGTATTAGAAGGATACATTTAGTAAAACATAACAGAAAAATGGAAATTATACAATAAAACGCTAAAGATCAAATATTGAAGTGTCCTGTTAATTGAGGCAACTTCAGTAGTTAATCTCATGGCATAATACATACTTAGGTGAGAGGTTCATCACTGAAGATGTACGTCGAAAATCTTAGTACTAGGAACTTGTGGAGACAACTGTGAGCTGTCTAAACACACATTTGCTCTGTGACTATCAGAGAATTAGGGAAGCGTTCATTCTGCTACCTTCGTTGTTTCTGCAATTACGTGTGCTATCTTCAATCTGCAGTGTATATGTGGGAATTTTTTTAAGTTGCCTGGCCTGTCCATATCATGAAGTTAGTTTAATCAAAACTAGAGTACAGACTCCATTAATCCACCTTGTCGGAAACATAAAAAATGTAACAAACAAATGAGAAGGCTGTCATCAACTTCTCTTCCTCGGGATGCCTCCATTACCATGTGATATACATAGTTTCTTACATTTTAGCTGTGTTTCTTATTTTTAGGCAAAAGTAAAATAACAGACATTCTAACATTTCTTCCTCTTCTTCTAATCTTCTTGCACAAACCTAGGAGTAGGTATTCTACTTTGGAGACATCCCATAGTGATAAATTTACACTATTCAGAATTATAGAATTTAAAAAACGGCACGTGTGCGTGTGCATATTTAACACTAAACATGTCATTAAGTATTTTCAATCACTATTAATTTAGACACTCCAGTTATTAGCTAGTTCACTCATCAATTCAATAAATTGATTACTTACTGAGCACCTATTATGTGCCAGACAGGTCATGTATATTTCGGCTGTACTATGGTAGGAGCAAAAGAAGACTTGGTCTGTGGGTCATCAATTTATGATAAAGTTCTGGAGAAAGACATTAATCACATAAACCAATTAAAGTCACAATGACAAAACAGACTGTGAGGGAAAGGGACATGTGGCTCGAGCAATGTATGACAGAAAGACTCAGCCTAGTGTGGGGATCAGCCATGCCTCTCTGGTACCATGACTGCTGACCTCTAGTGTTCAATAAAATATTATTAAACATGTGCCAACATAAACCGAGGTATAAATAATGATACTTGTGGGGCCAACTAGTATGATGAAACTTCTTTTGTGTTCAGTCTATCTGTGGTCATCAATCAGCCTTGATCACTTTCATATCAAGGCTGCCTCCATTCTACCTCATTGGCCCAAGACAATTACAGCAATTCAAACTAACACCCATAAGGTCATAAACATATATGAGAACACAATGAAACTGAACAGCGCTCTCAGTTATAACGCAGTAATTCGGATAATCTAGAACAAGTTCACAGTTTCACTGTAAGGATTATCTATAAACACACACACACACACACACACACACACACACACACACGATTCCTGAAGAGATATCTGTATCTCTTTGCCACATTCTGAGAAACACTGCTGTTTGCCATCATTTTCTTCCCTCCAGGTCCTAGCAGAGTGTCTGATACAGTGAACCAATAATTCTGTCCTCAGACTTGCAAAATGCTGTGCACTTTACAAAGCACCATTACAAAGATTTTTCTCGTTTGATTCTACTAACAGTTCCGGGTACATCGTCGGCATCAAGGATAAAGAAACAAAGACTGGGTGGTGCTCATCCAGGAAGCCAACTGACTCCCCTTCCAAACCATACTCTGCTTCTTCTCTGTTCCTCTACGTCCTTATGCAGTGCATGCCTCACGCACCGGCACTCTCTGTGCCATTTCTGTTTACCTGCCCGTCTCTGTGCCCTAACCTTCAGGTTCCTCGTGTCCCCAGAGCAGGTACAGTTCCTGCCACCTAACAGGTGTGCCATCACCAAATGGAGCTCTGGAACACAGCTGTGGCAGCTGAAGGGCAGGCAGGTTGAAGTAACCTGCTCGATCCCACATGGCGTGCAAGTGACACACGGGGCGTCCACTCACTCGACGCCTCCTGAGATCAAAGTCAAGCCGCTGCTCCTTTAGCCCACGTTTCTAATATTTTCGGGTGACTGTACCAGTGCTTCACAGGGAGCACCACCCAAAACAGAGACATGAAAAAAGTTCAAACATCAAAAACACCTCCCATGTGTGACCTAAACTGTCTACCAAGATCTGTTAGCAAGGCAGCACTATTTTTATACCGACTACTTAAAGGTGATGGGTTTTGTTTATTACACCAGCTTCTCCGGGCCATTTTCCCCCTAGATCCGGTTCCTCAACTTCTCTGATGGGGTTTTGCTTTGTTATTTTAAAACATCTATTTAAAATAAGTGCCTGAAGAAATGCTCAATGTCTGTGAAATGTATTTATGAGATTGCTGAGAAAAATTAAGAGTAATCACAAGTTTTAAATGTATAACCATCTACCAGATCAATGAACCACAGGCAACAGACACATTCGTGAACCTCAGTGTTAAGGCAAAGCCTCAAAAACAAGCACAATGACACAAAGGAGAAATCATTGGTAAAAAGGCTTTGTTTGCACAGAGTATGTTATCAGGGGTCATAAATGGGACTGTAATCAATGGCCTGGTCAGTTTCATAAGAAACTCAGAAAAATTATTACCACTGGGAATGAAAGCTTAGGTTCATTCAAAGTAAAATTAGTATCACTTTCCAAAAACTTCAGAAATAAGTTTGCCCTATTATTTCAACATACAGGTACGGTTTCACTTACAAAACAAAAACAACTCATGTCCACGTATATTACGGTTTAATTCTGCTAGTGATGACATGCAAAGTTAGCCTGAGATCCACAAATGGGACACAGTGCCTTTTGAACCTAATTTTATTAATAAGCATTTTCATTTAAGAATTACCTTTCTTCTGGGGCACTGTGTGGCTCAGTCGGTTAAGCATCCAAGTCTTGATTTCAGCTCAGGTTATGATCTCAGGAGTTGTGCGTTCGAACCCCATGTTGGGCTTTGCTCTGACAGCACAGAGCCTGTATGGGATTCTCTGTCTCCCTCTCTCTGCCCCGCCCCTACTCTTATTCTCTGTCACTCATTCTCCCTCTCAGAAATAAACATTAAAAAAAAAAAAAGAATTACCTTTCTTCTTCTATTTCAAGTGCTATCTTTTCTTATTTATTTTTATTTCACTTTTCTTCTTTAATCCTAGTACTTTTAAAAAGCTAACATTGCTAATAACAAGAAAGCACAGATTTAAGAGAATCCCAAGCTACCAAGACTTAATACACCAGAAACACCAAGTAGTAAAGGGAGAAAGAAAAAAAAAATCATGGCTTTGGATAGTGATATAGATTTACGAGAAACAGCTTGACCAACTCACAAACCAGAAATAAAAGTCCTATATATTTCTATTTTCAGTTTTGAGGCCTATCTTTTTTTGTCACCCATTAAAATGATACCTTATAGAAATAAAAGATAACCCCTGAAAGCAACCTTTAAAAATCAGGATCATAGGGATGCCTGAGTGGCTCAGCTGGTTAAGCATCTGACTCTTGATTTGGGCTCAGGTCATGATCTCACAGTTCGTGGGTTTGAGCCCCATATCGGGCTCTGGGCTGACAGTGTGAGGCCTGCTTGGGATTCTCTCTCTCTCCCTCGCTCTCTGCCCCTCCCCTGTTCTCTCTCTCACTCTCTCTCAAAATAAATAAATGAAAAAACTTATGCTACCTGCTTCCCCATTCAATAGTTAATGTCGATTATAATATGAAGTTGGATGACTTTTTAAAAGCTTGCTAATCGAATGATTTGATGAGCCCGGTTTTCCTCAGAGCTGAGATGGGAGTCGTCTGGGCCTTTCTACACTTGGGATATACACTGGCACTAATTACGACAAAAGTCAAAGCCACAAACAGGCCAGTCATTTTTGTTGAGTTTAAGACCTAATTTCTAACTTCTAATGCTTTTTTTTTTTTTTTTGTCTTTTTTTCTGGAGAGTAATTTAGTTTGCATTTTCTAGCAACCAGAATTTTAGGCAGTCCTCAACTGTACCACCAACTCATTATACACATTTGTGTTCCTAAGAGTCTTAAAAATATCACCAGTTTTTAATTGATCTTTTGCTTTATGTGTTGATCAATCTGGCTTGCTTGCATATGTATGTATGTACGTACGTATGAATTTTCTTTATAGTACTTCTCAAAACTGGACAGTTGATGAGGAATGTGAAGAGAGTGCAATAAAAATCTCAAAACCGATTTTCCTCTAGATGTTTTTCCTTTCCTTACTAGGAGCTCAAACTTAACAAACTTCGATTGGTATTGATCTTTAAATGCTTTTTCTTTTGATAGGATTTCAGACTTCTGGAAGAGTTGCAAGAATTATACACAGTATTCCCAGCTCTCCTCTCCCCAGATTATCTGAATAGTAACATTTTTACTACATTGATTTTTATCATTTTTTCCTTCTCTTTTTCCCCCAAGATTCTATGTTTACTGATGCTCATCCTTACGATCTGAGTTTAGAAAAGGCTTTAGGAAGTTCAGGGTTTGTAATTTTTTTTTTTTTTTTTTTTTTTTTTTTACTTGTTAGTTATTTTGCTTGAATAGCTCCTTATACCTCAGTCGCTCTCACTCGCTTTGCCTGCGGGATTTCTCAAAACTGCACTGATTCACAAAGCTAAAACCAATCCTTCTTGACATAAAGTATATTATGTTCCTTGCCGTGGGACCGCCGTGTTTAGCACTGGTATGTCAGTGAGCTTATACCATTTAACAGCTGATCTTGATAGAGCTCATCTGAGTGCTTTATCTCTGAGTACGCTTAGGTGCTCGGGCTGTACAGTCAGACCACTTGGCTATGACTCCCGGCTAAAAAGATCCTGACTGAAGGAAGGTAGATTAGTTTTAAACACCAGGTTTAGAACGTCGCACTGAGCAATGAGGCAGCCGGGACAAAGAGGGTGGCTCTGATCTGCTTTAAACGGGAAGTCTATCAGTTCGCGAGGGCTGTGTGCGAGGAAAACAAAGCATGGGAGTCTCCGCACACATGGCCTTGACTGACGTCAACACAAATTTTTAAAGAAAGTAAAGGGGCATCCCATGTGTGTCTATTTCTAAAATCAGCCCTGGAGGAAAGGGCAAAATGATCACTTCTCGTGGACAGAAAAGATGGGCGTTAAGTGTTCCACAGAATTAACCTTCTGACGTGCTGCTTTAGTACAGGTGGTGAGACTGAAGAATTGTGATGAGCAATTCGCCTGGTTGTAAAAGTGGCCGGGAGAGCAGATGACTCACCTACTGTGTTCCAGTATCCTGACAGCTTCCACAAGAGCATCTCGGGAACTGCTATCAGGGGCAAGAAAACCCGAAGTGGACATGGTTGTGACAAGTTTTAGAAATCACGGACTGATCATCAGGCACAGGGAATGGCAGACAACAGGTGCTCAGTAAATGGCAGTTACTATTATTTTTATTATTTTTAATGTCTGTTTATTTTTGAGCGACAGAAAGAGCAGGGAAGGGGCAGAGAGTGAGGGAGACAGAGAATCCGAAGCAGGCTCCACGATGTCAGTGCAAAGCCCAACGTGGGGGTTTGAACTCACGAACTATGAGATCATGACCCGAGTGGAAGTCGGATGCTCAACCAACTGAACCACCCAGGCGCCCATGGCAGCTACTACTATTTGATTCCCTGTTTCCACTGGATTTCTGACAAAGTTGAACGGTGGTCAACTTCAAAATGAGTTATTACTGAAAACTCCAATAGCTTATATTGTCAGACCAGGAGTCACCTAAGACCCCATCTCATCGTTCACCCTTTGTTCCCCTCTCTCCTCCGCCATTTTGACCCCACAGAAAACACTTTCATTCCCTCACTGGTTACTTCTACTCTTTAATCTTAGCTTAAAAGTCACTTCCTCCGGAAAGACTTCCTTGACTAGCTCAGACTATACATAATTTTTACTTGGACCTTAAAATTTCTCTTCCTTTCAGATACTGACAATGAACAGGCTGAGTTGTACTGAGATCTATTATACTGGAAATGCATCTTTAGTACAGATAAAGAATTCCTCTGATTTGCTTTCGCAAAGAGGGCCAGAGTGCTCTGTTTAGATTTTGTGTCACCTTATTCAAAGTATATGTAAACTGAGGTGCTAGTTATCTTAAACTTTTCTACTTTCTACTCCTGTAAAACAATTTTATAGGACACATTGGATTTTCCAAGCAACAACAACAAAAAAAAGTCCTGATGTTGAAATTGATGGTTTGATAAGCAAATTAGATTTTCATAGGAAATATTACATACCTCTAATTCCAAAATTATCGAATCACCTAAATTAAGTCTATACAACTAAGAGGATTATTGAAGAAGAAAATTTTCCATAATTCAACACTGGAAGGTCTTTTGGGATAGTTGCACTAAATGAATAATTCAAGTCTCTTCTAACTGGAAGCCCAAATTCCAATCAGTCTGGCTAAGATATTAATATAATATTCTTGCCTTCATTTCCCAAACTCATATCCTACCACAACCCCACACGTGATCCAAAATTATTACATTTCATGAAGTGAATAAAATTCTGGAGGTATTCTGGATACTGACTGAGAAATCCTCTGGCGTTTTCTCTAATCACTCCGGTGACCGCACTGGGTTCCGATACAGGAGAGAGAATCCCAATGCTGCCCCTGCAGGTCAGACCAAGTTGGCGCCCATTCTGATCTAGAGCCTGTGCCTCCCTAACTCGAAAGCCAGAGCAATACACAGAAGGACCACAGTTTTATGCTTAGTAGAGAAAATGAAAGCAACTGGTTTTAAGACTAAAAGAGCTGCAGAGGAAGAGTTACTTGAGAGTGAGGGCAAAAGGGAAGACCCAAGGCCAAACCTTATGGTAAAGGGGGTCAAAAAACCCTCCAAATTAGAGGAATCAGATAATACTACTAATAACAAGGAAAAGACCAACAGGAAAAAAAAATTTTCTTACTGGAGGCTTATTATATACCAGGTACTACCTTAAACGATTTAGGAAATAGATTATTTAATATTTGTGGCCAAGTATACGCCAGATATTATTATCCCTCTTTTACATGAGGAAATTAAGTCTCAGGTAAGGTTAATAATTTGCCCAAGATCATATAACTAGAAAGAGCTAGCAACAGGATTTGAACCCACAACTTCTAACTCTGAATCTCAGTCTCTTCACCTCTACAAAACCTGCTTCTTCCTGGACGAAGTAGCCCTCAAGAAATAAAACGGGAAGCCCAAAAGCCACAGAATAAGAGCGATGAGGACAGTCAACAGTTTTTAAGTGTCAAGGAAAAATCCAGAAAAATCCTAGAGAATATTTTTGGGTTTGGCTCCATCAAAAGTGCACAGTATCCACAGTTGCATGAGTAGCATCCAAATTTCACAGGATTAAGAAGTGGTTGGACAAAAGGGAAATGTACTAGACAAGTACAGATTGTCGAGAAAACCGGCAGTGGGGAAACAGAGAATGAAATACGTCAACTGAAGAGGGAAAAGAACGAAAACACTGGGGAGGGAGCACATGTAAAAACACCACAAATACGTCATCTGACTCAACCTCCCGCAAGAAGTTCTTGGGAAACACACTCCTACATTCCTCACTTCCTAGCTCTGTCACCAACCCGTCAGACTCCCCGATTTCCCTTGGGCTCTTCCATGCCTGACTCTACCAGAAACGCTCTCCTCCGGTTTGTTTTTCTTACGCCCTCCAACTTTTCCTTCAGCACGTGGCTCAAAGGTCACATCCATGGTGAAGATATTACTGATCTTTACTCCCAAGAACAATCTCCACAGTTTCCCCCTGAGGCGATCAGTATCCAATTTTGTAACAACAGCTGTCTCCCTCAAAAGTTAGCTTCCTACAGTCAGGTACTGTGTCAAATCACCTCTGAGACACCTCATGTGGATGCCAGTGAATCTCTTTGCTTGGCCATTCCAGTCGTTGCCGAAAGGGCCGATGAACCCAGTGGCCATGGAAGCAGGCATGGAAGTCAAGCATGGGTTCAACAACATGGCTTCTACTCACTACAGATGATGTGGCTGTAACTATTGGATCCTAAGCTGCCACGGAATTAGAGACAGATACAACCAAGACCTCGAGACAAGATCCTGAGATAGAACCAAAGGGGAGAGGTGTTTTGCCTTCATGTGTCACTTCCTCCAGCTGAAAATCATACGCCAATCATTTTTAACATTATTTGAAGCTGATCTGTTGATTCTAACTCATGCTAAGTGTCTTATCTCAGCTGAAGAAATGAGTGAAGAAATGAGGCACGTTTAACACAGTGCCGGGCATAGTCCTCTGAAACTACAATATCCTAAAATGATCATAATGATCGAACTCCAGACAAGAAAGTATGTTTAAAGTCACTTAACAGAGAACCATTGCATATGATTACTGCACTATTTAAATAGTACTCAGCAGAGATGTTCAACTAAAAGGCCTTCATATTCGATTGGCACAATGAAATTTATTTCAATTGTAAATCAGCATGTTCCCTTGAAACACCTTTTTATATTAGATCCTAAAAATAAGCAGTTCTGGCTCTGAAAAATAAAATAAATATACTCTTCAAGAGATAAAATCACTGTCTTTTGTTTTCCTACAAAAAGACATTCAACTGGAATTCATTTTAAAACGTAGCCCCATCTTTTAGGATGTCTGTCACAGTCTTAATTAGGAGAACACTGTCCCCTTAGGTAACCAAGCCAATGGGAATCAAATCCCAAATAAGAGCAAACCAAAGAAAAATGTCTTTGTTTCTACTGATTAGATGAGATAAAGGTCTCAAATGAAAAGAATTCTATTTCTGTCCATCAAAGCTAGAATGCACAGAAAGCAACTCTCTCTTGACCCTGAACAGAAAAGAAAAAGACAGGACTGATCGAGGGCACTACCTCAGACTTAGCTCTCCAAACTAGCAAAGGGAGCCATTCGAGATATTACTGATCAGATTCTGAGCCAATACAATATTCTGTTATAGATTTAATATACTACCGACAACCTTTTGTTCCCCTTAATCACTGTTCATTGCTTCCATCACAAGAACTTTCTCACGGGCATGCTGCTAATCACAGTTTCTCGGGTTGTGACGATATATACTACACAGAGGGAACATGGCAAACACAAGTGAGCATAAAAATGACCCCTTGTTGAAGGTGTGGTCTCATGTGAGGATCTCAGGAGTATTTGTATCAAAATTCCTTTCCTAAAATCTACTTGCTAAAATTTGAGGCTTCGTGTTAAAGATACCCGTAATAAATAGATCTACCGGGATTCATTTAAAATCTACCCTTCTTGAAGACTGCCCTTCGCCTAGAACCTAACTAACTGGCAATCCTGACTGAAGCTTGTTTCTCAAACAAATTGTCATTTATCCCTTTGACCACAGGGAGGAAATGCTCACTTGCCAGGATGTACCACAACTTATGTGGCAATGCTAAATATGTGACAGATTGACACTCACCAAAAAGAAACAATACGGCTACAAAAGCAATAATACTCCCAGAATACGGCTATTCTATTCATTCTGATAACTCAAATGATAGAGAAGAGTCACTGCCCAGAGAGATGACTTATATAAAAACAGAGATTCTTACCTGAACATGATCTTGAAATGAGTTTTCCTCCATCACATAAAAAAAGGTTTCAATGTCCCAGTTACATACCAAAGACCCGCTAGAAAGAAACAGAGTCCCCGGGCAGGAAACGGTAAAGACACAATCTCTGAATAATACAAGAACTTAAACAATGTTGACAGCTAATGTGACACAAGAGTTTTTTCTCTGAATTCAAACAGAAGCCCCTCGACCCCAGGGCTCCACTGAACCTGGGATGTTATGTTTACAAGAAGCGGTACAGGGGCAACACTCGGATCCACTTTGACAGAAAACATGTGGGCTTTCTTCTAAGAGGAAGATGGGCAGAGACCGTAGGCAGAGTAAGAGCTGTAGTCGGAGGGGCAGTTAACACTGGGAAACATGAAAGGGAGAAAAAGTCCCGGGGCCCTGGTTCAGGGTGGATTAGGAATTCTCTTCTGTGTCAGCGCCATTATGGAACACCTGAAGCCCAAAATGAAAACAAGGAGTGTATGTTCGGACTTCTGTCTAGGTTCTGCTTTGAAAAGCATCTCAACTGGCTGGCTGTGAGAGAGAACTGAAGAGTGGAGGACATTTTCCTTCTTCCCTCTCCTGGACTTATCATTCAGTTCTAGAGCAAGTAGGGTCAAAGACCTCTCAGATTTAGCCATCTATTGGCCAAATGGAAGAATAACCTACAAGAAACTGTAACAAATCACTGAAGGCAGGGGAAGGCAGGGGGGAACAACTCATTTCTAGCCATGGTCTATACAGTCTAAGAAGTCTTTTTATAGAGATGATAGGATGAGTAATATCAAAAGTTTAGTAACTAATCGAGATAGTGAATTTGAATATTTTTAGAGATTCTATTGAATTGGGCAACAATGTCCTTATTTGGAAGCTTGAGACTCTATGGTGTTTTGTGAAATGACGAAAAATTATAAAAGACAGGAAATTTGACAAAGTATTATATAACAAGACCATGTAGTCATTGCTCAGAATTCTCTATTCCTGAACCAGACTGTCTAAGGAAAGGTGGAAAGTTGATTCTTGAGATCATACAGAATAAATGAGAAACCACAGAAATAATTTTAGAATCAACATTTTACTTGGTACTTATTACACAGTGAGATTAAAACCTTGGTGCTTTGAAGAAACAGAACTATATACATTAGATCTTAAAATTGTCTGGTCTCTCAACTTTCTAAAAAATACAGCATCACATGCCTCAACCTTAAAAAATTTTGAGCTATACACCTTGTCTTCACATCAAAGTGACCAAAGCAAAGACACAATAAAAGTTCAATCAATGTGGAGCACCCTGGATGGCTCAGTCAGTTGAGCATCCAACTTTTGATTTTGACTCAGGTCATGATCCCAGGGTCATAGGATCAAGCTCTGAGTTGGGCTCTACTCTCAGCATGGAGCCTGCTTAAGAGTCTCTCTCCCACTCCCTCTGTCCCTCCCCTGCTCACGCACTCTTTCTCTCAAATAAATAAATGGATAAATAAATAAAGTTGAAACAATAGAAGTAACTACTTTTGACATCAATGCTATAATTTCAATATCCGTCATGGGTCGGTGACAAAGGTGAGAAGCTTTTAAAGGTGTCCCACCACGGTTTGAAAACTCAAGAATGACATCAGCACATTAACAATACAAAGGTTACACACAAGTTAAGAGCAGTAGGAAATTACTGCAGCAGTGATCTAATCAGTTATAGAAAATATATCCACAGGGACACTGTTAGAATGCACTAGGCAGTGTCAAACGTGACACTTTTCCAGGGGTGCCTGGGTGGCTCAGATGGCTAAGTGTCCGACTTCGGCTCAGGTCACGATCTCGCGGTTTGTGAGTTCTGGCCCCACTTTGGACTCTGTGCTGACAGCGTGGAGCCTGGAGCCTGCTTTGGATTCTGTGTCTCCCTCTCTTCTCTGTCCCTCCCCTGCTCGCTCTCTCTCTCTCTCCTTCTCAAAAATAAACATTAAAAAATCTTTTTAAAAACGTGACACGTTTCTAGTTTCAAAAAAAAAAAAGGAAGAAAAAAAAAGAAAAGAACAAAATGACAGAGGAGAAAAAATTCCTTCCAAATAAGCCTGGAAGGACTACATCACAGGTAACTCTGGGCAAATATCACACTAACCCACTATGTGAAATAAAACACTTTGTTGACAAAAAGAAAACAAAGAGTTCTCACCTTCTTTGCTTGGTGTAAGGGGGTGTAAACTATCACCTGCCTGGAATGTCCTAGAGGAAAGAGCTAACTTGAGGCACTGAAAAATATGCCTGCTAAAAATGAGCCATATGGCCTAGCACAATGTTTTCCAAAGTGTGGTCCACGTGTACATGACATTATTTTCTACGAGGACATGGACAAGTTAATGTGTGCGTACATATGATCTTCTATTTACGGCTGGTGATACTGATTTTCCATTTCTGGTAGCAATTTTTTTTTTTAAGTTTATTTATTTTGAGAGAGAGAGAGAGAGAGAGAGCAGGTGAGGGGACACAGAGAGAGGGAGAGAGAGAATCCCAAGCAGGCTCTGCAATGTCAGCGTGGGGGCCCGACACGGGGATCAATCTCACGAGCCCGAAGATCATGACCTGAGCTGAAACCGAGTCGGACGCTTAACTGACTGAGCCACCCAGGAACTCCGCAATGTTTGTTTTGTAAGGTAGGTATTTCATATAAAAAGTGATTCTACTTAAGCACCAATCAGAGGCCCTCCACGAACTGCAAGCAGTGAGGTGGGTGACTGCTTTCCCTAACTTTGGTGAAAGTTCGGAGATTTATTCTTTGGCCTAATCTCTACACTAAGGAAGACCAACCACGGGTGATACCATGTGAAAAAAAGAAGGATTAAGTGAATCGGGGCAAGAAATACCCAACTCTCTTCCCCTACTCAGCTTTCAGGAAGCCAAGTTTATGCTCCAGGGAGGAAGCTGGAGAAGTCTTCTTTAAAAATATGACAACCCGAAAAGAAAAAAAAAAAAAAATGACAACCCAAGAGGAAAAACAAAGAACATCAGACGGTCCCCAGTTAAAAAGCCCAGTCAAATGACCCTGTATTGAAGTTAACAAGACCCACTCATGCATTCAAATCAGCTGTTTACCCTCATGCTTTTAAATATGGATAAACACCCAAAGATTAGCAGACATCTGAGAAAAGCCTCAAAAATAAAAGATTAAAAAAAAAAAAACTCACAAAACAAAAAACAAAGTAGTGTGAAGGAAATGGATTCTAAAGGAAAAACTTCCAACAAGTTTTAAAAAATTAGTAATTTCAGAGAAAAAAAAAGATACCATAAATCAGGAAATACAACATGATGTTATAAAAAGGAACATACAGATGGGGTGCCTGGATGGCTCAGTTGGTTGGGCGTCCAACTCGGCTCGGGTCATGATCTCATGGTTCGTGGGTTCAAGCCCCATGTTGGGCTCTGTGCTGACAGCTCAGACCCTGGAGCCTGCTTTCAGATTCTGTGTCTCTGTCTCTCTACCCCTCCACCACTCAACTCTATCTCTTTCAATAATAAATAGACATTTAAAAAAAATAAAAAAGGAACATAGAGGAAAAAAATTTTTTTAACATTTTCTTTTTTTAAATTTCTTTTTTAATGTTTATTTGTTTTTGAGAAAGAAAGAGACAGAGCGCGAGTGGGGGAAGGGCAGAGAGAGGGAGACACAGAATCTGAAGCAGGCTCCAGGCTCTGAGCTATCAGCCCAGAGCCTAATGCAGGGCTCAAACTCACAGACCACCAGATCATGACCTGAGCCAAGGTCACACGCTTAAGCGACTGAGCTACCCAGGAGCCCCCGGGAAAATTTTTCAAAAGCTTCTTCTTGGTGACAGCACTCTCCCTGTCCATCACACTTCTACCTCCTGAAAAGAATTCTACCTTAATCTGTCTGTCATTTAGGAAAATACATCCCTTTCCCTAGTTACTTTTTTGGTAATTGTAAGAGCAACATTTGCTAAAGTTTCCCCTTGATACTAAAAAATTACAGGCAAATCTCAAGTCTCAAGAGAATGCTTGATACGATCTTTCTCATTTAATTTCTCACTACTCTTTGGAAGAAATGACAGGCCAAGGTGTTCACCATCCACCTGACAGAACTATTATCCGGCATGAAGAGCATTTACGTCGTCAGTATCTTCCCGAAACAGACCGAGTGTCCTGGGTTTGAATAAGCTCTGTAGTAAACGTGTGATGATGAATTCATTCCCAATTCTTTACGTGGGACGAGTCAGATCTCCAGACCTTTAAGATCATTTAATTTTCATTCAACACTATTTTTTCAGTTGCCGTAATATTCAGACCTTTCCCAAAACATCACAAAGGTGAAATCCTTGCCTGTGAGGTACGCACAACCCCTCCATTAAGTACCACTTACTGGGAGCCAATTATATGAAACTGTGATCGCTGATATTTCGGTAAGAGAGAAATAGGGTGTTGTGATAATGAATAAGAGAGGGGAGAAGAGAGGGAGGATGGTCAAGTCAGAAAGCAGTGTTTTCTTTAGGAGTTAAGAGAGAGACTCTTTCAGAAGAGGGATTTATACAGTTGGGCTCCTTTTCTTTGTATCCCGATAGCCCCACACGGAGAGAATTTGCCACATCCAGGAAAGGCTCAAGAAACATTTGCTGCATTAACCTAAGAACGGAACCAAATCAATGTTAGCACCCACAGGACTAGCAAGTGTAGTCTAAATCCCCTTTGGACACAGCTGCGTGGGAGAGTCAACACAAGGACAGGCACAGCATTTCTCTGCGAACAGCAGCTCCTTACCTGTTGTTGTACCGGTACCTGCTGCACCACCTGGGTAGGTACCGCTGCTTGACTAGCCACAGATGTCTGTAAAGTCACTGTCGAACCTGTGTCCGACCCGGTCTCTGATGTCTGCATGATGGTCTCTGAAATACAGTATCAGAAATAAAGTTTTAAGTGTTCTCCCTGCATGCATGATTAGCTACATTACATTTGTTCTAAAATTCCTATACTTAGGGGCGCCTGGATGGCTCAGTTGGATGAGGGTCCGACTTTGGCTCAAGTCGTGATCTCGCGGTCCGTGAGTTTGAGCCCCGCGTCGGGCTCTGTGCTGACCGCTCAGAGCCTGGAGCCTGCTTCAGAATCTGTGTCTCCCTCTCCCTCTGTCCCTCCCCTACTCATGTTCTCTCTCTCTCTCTCTCTCTCAAAAATAAACATGAGGAAAAAAACCTATACTTAGAGTAACTTTCAACTCTCAGAATATTTCTTACCCCAACATACTGCCATGATATTCCAGGCAGCTTTATAGTCATTCTGTTCACTTTTTAAGTCTACACAGAAAATTACCAATTCACATTAAAAAAAAAATCCCCATTTACACTTCTTATTTTGAGGCTATAAAAGTTGAACTTCATTGAAATCTACCTTCCTTAGGTCTCATCTGTTAATAAAAGTTTCAATCATATTATAAACTGTAGACCAAAATTATTTTAAGATTCTCAATTTTCAGAACACAAACCCTAGCTGGATGCAAGTATGTCATAAAATTTTATTTTCTAGACACTTTTAGAGGCCATTAGCGTGTCCCCCAAAGGTGTACAATTCAGAATACATTATTCCTAACATCCTTTCCAACTTTCAAACTTACTATGCAGTGATCTAAAAAATTAATAATAATAATGTATATCCAAAACTTAACCAAAGGATCAAGCTCACTAATTTGCTGTGACTGTGGTATACTGTACTAAAATCAACCTTGATTTTACCCAGAGGTAGCCAAACATCAACAACGTTTAGTATTTTGAACATGGGGAGGACCGCTATTATGTAAATGAGGCTGGTAAGCAAGACACGAAATTTTAGCTTCTCTCATTCACAGTTCAGCATGGCACATTTTTAAAGTTCATATGTGCCTGATCTAGCTACACAGGTTAAATTTTGCAGTGTGTAATGTAACAAGTATGGTTTCTAAGACCTCCTGGTCTCAACATTCCCTTTTGCTACTTATAGAGTTAATGGAATAAATATTAATCTGTTACCGAGCAGGGACCAGAATTCTAATATTCTTTCCTGGGGGGCTGGGGGAACAATATTTAATTGCTAATTTAAGAAAAATACTGCACTGTGGTTTAAATCTGTGAACAGCAGGGTGAACATTAATTTTCCCCAAGAAAATTCAAAACGAGCATCCAGTTCTTTCAAGTAGAAAATTAAGCCCCAGGGATGCCTGGGTGGCTCAGTTGGTTAAGTGTCCGACTTCGGCTCAGGTCATGATCTCATGGTTCGAGAGTTCGAGCCCTGCATCGGGCTCTGTGCTGACAGCTCAGAACCTGGAGCTGCTTCAGATTCTCTGTCTCCCTCTCTCCCTGCCCCTGCCCTGCCTGCACTCTGTCTCCCTCTCAAAAACAAATAAACATTTTTAAAAATTAAATAGAAAAAAGAAAGAAAATTAAGCCCCTTACCATCTTTTGTCAACGCGTCCCCTCTCTTCCCATGTTTCCCCCAAACCTTTTCTATCATCTCATTCAATTTTAGAAATGGACCTCTGAAGACATCTAATCTACTCTTCTCATTTGATAAATGAGGAAACTGAAACCCAGAGAGGTTAAGAGACTCACTCAAGGGGACAGGAACAGATGTGAGGCGAGGCCTTTTTGCTTTGAATCCATGCTTATTTTTCTTTTCTAGACCTTGACATTGGCATCTCTTTAGGTGATTTGCTTACTCTTTTGTTAGTCCAGGCCCTCATGCAGCACAATAAACCTTACCACTGCAACAGATACAGCAACGACAGCTAACACCAATTACATGTTCAACCTATGCTAAGGACTCTTCCAAATGCTCTACGTGTTAATTTATAAGTAAATTAATCCATGTAACACCCAGGTGTGACTGGTAGGATTATAATCTCCAAATACAGATGAGGGACCTCGGACATACAGAGGGAAGGTGGGTAGGAGCTTAAAAAACAAAGGGAAAGTGATACAGACTGTGGCTACCCCGTCATTTACTTGGGTCGGCTCTTCACGCTCAGCTCCAAGACGTTGAGAATTTGTGGGAAGTCTCCCAATTATCCAAGAGAAAAAAGCTGGAAGTTCAGATTTTTATGTGAAATCTTCCAAATGGTGGCTCATTTAAAAAAAATCTAGCATTAATCTCCAAGCAAACACACACACCCACACACACATCCACACATCCCTCTGGGCTACCATTAAGACCATGGATATGCCTGAAATTGAGAATGACAGTATTCACCACACAAAGTTCTTGCCTAAGTAAGATGACTGGAGGACCCTTGGTCGTCAAAATTTGGGGAAGGGATACACACGAGGAATCCTATCTGCATCTCTTCCTTTATTCCATCACAGAGGGGGAAAAAAAATGCCCTCCCAAAAAGGAAAGCAAAAGTCAATGTCCTTTGACTCACTACATGCTTATAGACCATCAATCCCTTTTGTGCTACAGCAGAAGGGCTGTGAGTGAGGGGGGATGTCTTTCTGCAGAGAATGAGGAAGGAACCAGATGTTGCTTACCGCGTCTTTAGTGAGGTTTCCTTAGCCTCTCTAACTAATGCCAACCTAGGTGGAGGCATCAGTCCGTTTAGTATACAAATGAAGAAATCAGAGTTGCCAATTATGTCCAATCAAAGGTGGCTGTTTCTTAGAGTGTAGTCACTCACCTAAAACTCCCTCCTATTTCTCCCAGTGCTGGCTGGGAATTTTCTCGAGGCTTTCTCGTGTGCCCATACGTTGTAATGCAGACCAGCCTACACACCCATTTTAGGCTACGACCCAACCTTGACATCGACTATTTTAGACCTAACATATGCAACAATAAAAAGAAAGATCTCTTTAAAAATTAAATATATTTTTAAAGCAATTCCTAAGAATTCTCCATAAACCACATGAGAAAGCTTATCAGAAGATAAAGGGCATAGATCTGAAAACTGGCTTCTCAAGACTATATTATATTAGACTCCACAGACAGGCTTTGGTTCAGAGTAACTACAAATTAAAATTCTTAATTGCCAATATTTAAATATCAGAAATCTGTGGTAAAAACCAAATTTCCAGATACAAAAAAAATGTGAAGATTTAGAAAAGGTGAGCACACAGTGTATGTTTTATAGGCAAATTACTTAAATGGATATACTCCTTCACTTGCCTGGCCTCTATAGGCATTTGAGTTCATGACACTTTTTGGGGTAACCAGAAATTCAGTCTTACCAATCCAGATTGAAAATGGAGAATAATTTTTTGGGTTTGAGACCATCTTAATAACATTTAAACTCCTTCACTTCTTTTATACAGAACAGAAATACCCAGGTTTGACCACTTTACCAACAGAAATGCGTAACCAGACGATTGGAACTAACATTTTCCCCATTTAAAGACGAGTCAACGGGAGACTCACAGACGTTAAGTCACTTAACCAAGGTCAAGCAGCTGGAGGTAGGAAAGGAGGGTTTGGACCTCCCACTGAAGTTCACACACGAGACGACTAGACCAAGTGGGGAGTCCTGAATTTCAGAGCAGACATCGCACAGACAGAAGGGAGTAAAAGAAAATAATGCAAACTGGGGAGATTTTCAGAATGAGAAAGAAGGAAAAGGTCCCAACTACTTTATAGGAGCAACCTTTGCAGAACAGACTGGGGAAAAGAGATGGATAGAAAATGATGGCTTTATAACCTCGGGTTAGAAAGTCACGACGAGCTTTCCATCTGGCCTCTGGCTCTACGCATATGCCACATCAAAACCGGCACATAAAGTCCCATCCCGGACAACAAACAGCTGCCCCAGAACATCATCTGTTTACTCCCGAGTGGCTGATCCCCATCCTGTCTCACCGGCTCTTGGATCATAAAGGGTCATGCCTACTGATAAGAACTTAGTTTCTCCATCTTTCCTTGAAAGACACAACTTCATTCTCCTTTAATGGCATTGTCTTCCTCGGTTTTGAGGAATAGGCTTTCTTTGCCAAAGCCTCATGGCTTGAGAGGGTCTCAGTCACATCCGTGGCAGAGACTGGCTCAAAAACTCATGACCATAATTAGGTCTCTCGGCTAACAAGTATCTCCCAGGTGCCACACATTATGCTAACTGCTTGAAATACTTCTCATTTAATCCTCGTAGGACTCCCATAATGGAAGCGTTCTTATTTCCACTTTAAAAATAAGGCAACTGAGGCACAAATGTACTCAATAACTTGCTGAAAGCCACAGAGCTAGTAAGGGGAAGAGCCTGAATTCAACCCTAGGTTTATCGCACTCCAAAGCCTGCGATGTCACTCCGGATAGTACTTTGCAATATCATGATGATAAGGCTTCCAAATGAAAAGCTAGAGACTATTATTGATCTGAACAGCAAAGTCTTTGGGATTCTCAACCCACTGTATTCCATCTACACTTCCAATAACAACGGACAGACATCCCTTCTCTCTCCGACATCGAAATTAGGAAGTATTCTCTCTCTTTCTGCTGAGGCCATAATAAAACCTAACTAGTAAGTATTTTTCCAGAGGCATTTTAACGGATTAATTCTGAAGACCTGACTTAACAGCAGATCAATTAGAATGTTAAAGCATGTTCGAGGAGTATAACCCTCCTGCCAAATTTTGCTAAACAGATCATTTAAACCCACCGACGCATTCAGAGTATTCTGGTAGCTTTCCAACATTTCAGCAAAGCAAGAATCATCACGGAGGGTAGTGTCTGAGCAGGCTTCATTTGGAGGTTTTGTTTTAGACCCAACATAAGGTTTATGTGTACATTGGAGGTGTTCCTATTCATCCAGCAGTGGTTTCTGTGCTCTGTTTATGTTTGGGAGTAATGTGGTTAGTTTAGTTCCTTCACAGCCCCCTTTCAAGTGATATTTGTTTATCAGCCACAAATGCAGTCACATTAATCCATTCTGATAAGCTAAATAAACCCCTGCAGCTGGTCCATGACGCAGCCCATATGTAAATGAGTTGTATATTCTTGCAGGAGAGACATGCGCGATTTCAGTTTCGTCTTCCTTGCCTAATGTGGCAGTCAGGTGTGTCAGGAGCAACCGATGCTTGTTTGACAAAGGACCTTTTTATTCTGGCTAATTAAGCAGTTGGACACACCCGCCTGTTAACGGTTCTGTTTTGCACAGCCAACTCTGGCTGAATCATGCGAATCTACAGCTAAATAGGCCACATTTTGAAAGAAGGCTAATTAACCCCTAGGAGAAGGAAAAGAATATTGCAAAAACCCAGCTGCTGAAAGCGACAAGATTAGCATTTCTTCAACCTGACGGGCAAAACCCAGGCAAAGCAAACGTGTTTGGAACAAACATGCGTTATTTGCAAGTTTCAAGGCGTTCAAACGTTCTTTATGGAACTTCCTGAAGATTATTTAATACACTCAAATTCACAGTTGGATTCCTTTTATCACACACAATATACACGCCAAATTAAATGGTTTAATAGTCTGACCTAATCAATTACTTTTCAAACAGAACTATCTAACTGGGATAGCTTAAAAATAGGTAGTATCCATCTAATTTTTATTGGGGTTTTTCAGCCTGAAATAATTTGCTTTCTAAAGAAGCAAAGTCTGCAAAGTTTGGCTCGACTACACTGACGATATTGTTTTGTGTGTGTGTGTGTGTGTGTGTGTGTGTGTGTGTGTGTGTGTGTTTTACACTGAGGAATGTAACAGGTTCCAATTCAGTATAGAAAATAAAGACTTGTAATTTAATTTTCAAGTGCGACAGAGAATTTCCTTCCTTTTTCCTTAGTATGGAAAAACAAAAGACGTTCCTTCTAATTCCTAACTGAACCAAATTAACCAAAGTTAATATTACAATAGTCACTTAATGGGTGTAATAAAAATAAATCACATCTACAATGTGACATTCAACTATAAATTATTTACTGGAAAACCTGGTTCAACATAAGAGCATGGGAATTTACAAAAAAAAATTGGCATAATTTGAATTACTGTTTTTAAAATACAGAACAAAAATGTTAACGTTGGTATGCCTTTACACAGAAAAACCCCAAATCATAATTGATGTTTTGTGACATGTAATTTTTATTACTAATATTCTGATTAAGCATCAGCATTGTTGAATAAATGTGAGAA
Source organism: Panthera uncia (assembly GCF_023721935.1). NCBI lineage: Eukaryota > Metazoa > Chordata > Mammalia > Carnivora > Felidae > Panthera > Panthera uncia. Next base: position 7,903,315 of record NC_064807.1, on the reverse strand, counting down.
AAAACATAAATATTAGTATACATAATGCCCAGAGCAATTAAAATCTCTATTAAAATTAGATGACTAAAAAGAGCTGTGCTATTGGCGGGGGGGGGGGGGGGGGGGGTGTTGACATTACTTTCCTTAACATAAAATTAAATATGAAATGTATACATTTCTGACTCTTCTGGAGTAGATGGTGAAAACATTACGATTATTTCAATTCTATTAAAAAAAAGCCCTAAGGATATTAAGCAACTTTTAAAAACAACAATATAATATAAAACAGAGCATATTAGAAAGGTTATATACATAGGTAAATAGTCCTAAGTTTAACTTTTTGAAACTGACAAAAACAGACTGAGCTGATTAATTTAGCTACAACTGTAAGAACACTGTGACTTTGCTTTCTTCCCCCACTTTATCCAGTACAAATGCTAGAAACTGATAAAGCTACAGACTGCAGTCAGCCTTTTTAATTTAAAATACACCTCTGAAAGTTTATTCGTTGTAAAACATAGGGCTTTATCAAATCAATATATCAAGTAACTGAAGGGACTTATGATTTTTTATATTATAAAAGCTCTGCCTGTGTATTTAGGTTTAATGTTGTAATCCTCATGACTGTGTACAATTAATCTTTTGCACTAAATTGATCTGTAGAAAATGATGGAATGATAATAGTGTAGACTGTTAGGCAGTCATCTTTCTGTGATAGCTGATGACAGTGATTAATGTTGGCGACGATTAATCAGCACACTGGTAACATATACAGGTTGCCTGGGTAACTTTTTTCACTTTTCAAACAAAGGTTTTCGCTTAACTAATTCTTCCCTTGACTCAGAATCGAGTATGAAAAACTGTTTCTTTAGAGAAGAAAAATCAAATTACTTTAGCAGTTTTTATCTTAAAGGACCAATGACAAAATAAAACCATCTACCAACATACTAGTAAAGCCAAACTAGTAAAATAATGTAAGAGCTATTTTATTATTTGTTATTCGTTTCTAGTCGTCAAGAGAAGCTGTCATCAGGCACAGAGGTAATTTTGGGGAAAAGAGACCCAAGTGCTTGTCCAGTCTATTGCTAGTGCCTTTCCAGCATTTTCTGCCACTCGTGGTCGTGAACGGGCAAATCAGGTCTTACCTACATGACGTACGCAAAAAAATGACAGTGCTCAGACATCGGCTGAAAGAAAAAGGAAAGAAAACCAACCAAACAAAAACATCTAAGCATCCTACACTCTTTCCTACTGGAAAGAGAGCCTGAGAACACCATGATGTAATATACAGAAAGATTCTAACCAAAATACATGAGACAAAGCTATAAATGTTTCTCCCTATTGGTCCATCCAATCCTGAGTGACCAGAACCTAATGGATGGAGCATTTAATGATATTAACTCCCAGAACTGACAGATGATGAGCAATGAGCACTTTATTATATATCTATCATCTTCACTGTTAGAGATACTAATAAGAATAGCTGAGCACTTACTATGTGATGGATGCTTTGGACAGATGCAACCCTAATTTCACCCATAACGTAGACATTCCCATTTTATGGCAGAGGAAAGTAACATTTAGAGATTAACTTGCCCAGGGCCATGAAGCTATTAAGAGATGAAGTCAGGATTCAAGCCCAGGCTTGTCTGACTCCAACAACAGCACGCTGTCATTGGACCCTAGGTGGGCACAGTGACGGCAGCAGCACTGAGGCTATTTTAGTGAAATCAACTTTAAAAGAGATAAAATAGTCTATGAAGACTTTGGGCACTGAGAAAGAATTCTAAATTTGAAGAGACACACAAAAAAAATCCCATAAATGGCAAATAGGTACTATACCTAGTATATAAGCAATACACTTTTATGAAGCCATCAAACCTGTAATTTTTATACTGGAAAAGCATACCATGGATTAAAAGAGTCATACACTGACCTTGTGTTCACAAAATATTTTATAGATGAAAGAGGTTATAATATACACTCATTTGCATTCCAGAATTTATCCTTAAAAGCAAACAAGGGCCCAGTGAAATGAATGTGTATGTATATATAACATTCTACATAAACACAAGGATATTCACTCAAATACTGCATATGATAGCCAATAATAAGCCACCAAAATATCCATAATTGGGATACTTATAAATTGTTCTACTACATACATCTATAAAAGCCAACATGGAAGATATTCCTATTTTAAGTATAAAAAGCAGGTTGTCAAATAATATGCAGCCCACAATGCACTCTTCTTAACAGATACTCAATTGCTTTGGAAAAATGCTTGGGGAAATAGAATAACATTCATGCAGCTTCTAGCTCCTGAAATACGGATCTTATCAAACCAATGACCATATACTTTGGGGGGGGGGGGGGTCTCAAGCTAACCTTGAACTTGCTGGCCAAAAGCAATATGGGCTCCAGTTTAGCCTGGGGCCATCCCAAAAAATCAGTCTTAGATTCTGTAACCGAAAATAGACCTTATAATCTCAAACATAGTTGCAAAAATAGATTTTGATCTGTTCACTTGTGGGGCAAGAGCTCTGTCTCTCTTCCTACTAAGTGGCTCAGAACTCTAAAGGAGCTATAAAAAAAAAACAAAAAACAAAAAAACACTTCAATGTTTCTGCTGGAATAGCCTATTTAAAAAATATAACTGGAGATTATATCTACAGATCCATTCGTTGCTAGTTCCATGACCTATGTCATTTTCTGTTGAAGGAAAGAAACCTGGTAACATACATTCCCAAATGTCAAACAGGATCCCTTTCTCATGATACTCTCCAGTACCTACTGTCCAATCCAGAATCGAGGCATGAATTTTAATTCTTCTCCCTTGTACACAAACTGATAAGAGCCATGGTGCTTCTTCCAAAGATTTCAAATTGAAAAGAGGATAGGGGTGCCTGGGTGGCTCAGTAGGTTAAGCATCTGACTTCGGCTCAGGTCAGGATCTCGTGGCTTGTGAGTTCGAGCCCCATGTCGGGCTCCGTGCTCACAGCTCAGAGCCTGCAGCCTGTTTAGGATCCTGCATCTCCCTCTCTCTTACTTTCCTCTGCCCCTCCCCCCACTCATACCCTGTGTCGCTCTCCCTCAAAAATAAATAAACGGTAAAAAAAAAATTAAAAAGAAAAAAAAAAAGAAAAGGGGATGTGTAGGGGCAAAATCTAGATGTTTAGTCCTACCAGGCCAACAAGTATTCCCCCTTTTTAAACTAGCTTTATCTCTTCTGTTCCTTCTTACTACATACCCTAAACTTTATATACGTAACTCTACATACGTCACACGCTCACTAGGATGGCTACATCCACACCCGTGTAAGTACCCATTCCAGCTTATGTTTTGGGATTGATAAACAGGAAAAGGCTTGCCAACGAGAGCTTCCCAATGGTCTCACTCTACTAGATGGGATGCAAACAAAGGGAAGGGAAAATGAGGCTAAAAGGCGGTATTATTTAAAGAACCACCAGAGAAAACAAGCAGGTAGTGTCACCCCTAAACAGGAGGATTTCCTTTGGGTTTGACAGGGAGTGAAGGCAAGAACAGGAATGCTTAATTTTCTTCACACCAGAGAAGGCTCCAGTAACAACTCTTGGATTCTCTTGCCTACACAAGAAAGTCGTCTATTTTTTTCTCTCATTTCTTTTTCTTTTTATAAAAATGGAAAATAGAGCCTTTTGCAGTTCCTAACTATCCTAATGACAGCCTCAGAGAGATCAACACATCTAAAAGGGGAAAATAATACCGTATAATACTACTACTAATAATGGAAATAATATACCCCACTTTAAATGTACAGTATCTTAAGGAACTGAACTCTCATTACTTCCATTTTTTAGCAAATGTCATGAACAGGGGTGTGGGTGGACTCAGGGGGGTAAAAAATCTATATATTCACACACATATAAATCCTGGAAACACTTGCTGTAAAACATGCTCTCATCAAATGAAATTTTTATATTGATTTTCACTGTAAAACACATGTGTAAACACTTGGAATAAAGGCTTGGACAAAGGATGACAAGTATACCAGTTGAAGATTCCAGCCAACTCTGTACGTTCACAAACTTAACAGAAAAAAATTGTTTATCTCTAAAAATAAGTAATTATTGAAATAAGTCAATCACACTGAATTAAAGACCCTGCCCCCCTGGAGCTTCTTTTACAGGAACTGGTGATGCGCTCCGTGTATGGCTGTCCCTCCAACTCAGTCTAAAGCATTTTCTTGGCTCCAAAAACAATAATTTCTTCTACAGTGGGTTATCTTAGGCTATCTCACAAATCTAGGGTTAACACCCCTAAGTGGTGTTATTAATCTGTTTAAAATCAACTATGCATTCTTTATGTTTCAAAGCAACTGTCATTATGTAATGTTTTATGCAAGTGTGAAATTTCACATAAGGAGTTATTTTCTGTCCTCCCTCCTCCTCTTACACTTTGATGGTGTTCCCCGGGGGCTAAAAAAAAGGGTAAGGGAGGGGCACCTGGGTGGCTCAGTTGGTTGAGCATCTGACTCTTGATTTCAGCTCAAGTCATGATCTCAGGGCTCATGGGAATGTGGGATGGAGCCCCACGTCAGGCTCTGCACTGACAGCGTGGAACCTGCTTGGGATTCTGTCTCTCCCTCTCTCTCGGCCCCTCCCCTGCTCACACTCCCACAGGGGCTCTCTCCCTCTCTTTCAAAAAAAAAAAAAAAAAGGAAGGGAATCCTTCTTTGTTCCTGAAAATACATTAATAGTAACTGTCCTATCCCAATCACTTCCTTTCTCACCATGTTTCCCTCTCACCTCCCCAACCTAATCAGTCCAAAGATTCTGCTTCCTCATATCTCTTAAAATTCTATTCACATACCTTCCTGTCTCCGGAGCTCAGGTCACTCCCAGCAAGAGGTCGCCAGTGCCGTCTGGATAAACTGCAAACCCCCTAACAGGGCTTCTAAGGCTCGCGAGCACACACCTCTCGCCTACCATCTTCCAAAGACTACGTACAATCCAAACGTGTTCTGCTTGTGGACTACTCTCAGTGCCCAAAACCTAGAGCCTCTGAATGAGGAGATCCCTCCAATTCAAAGCATGCTTCCTTCCTACGTTCTCTCATCTTCGCTCCAGCTTTCAGATCTCAGGATAAACTCCACTTCCCCCAGAGAGACTTCCAAACCACCACCACTCTCCTCCCTTCTTCTTGGCAAATCTGGGACTGGGGTTCCCCTGGGTGCTCCTACAGTACCTTATTTCTACTCCGTGCACAGCAAGTATCATACTGTAGGGTAACTATCTCTCCAACAAGATTATGAACACCAGGGACACCTAGACTATGCCTCTTTCTCACCTGCAAATATGCAAGAGTGCCCTAACACACAGATCTTCAATTTGTTGAATGAAGAGGTGAATAAAAAAGGGATGCGTTAAAGACCCTACTGACACCCTAGAGTAGGTAGTATCAGAGGCAAATTCTGTAATAAATACAATTTTCTATTAGCACCGTTTTCAATCAAGTTATTCATTAAGAATGTCTTCTCTTAATTTTCCAATATGACTTTGCTTTCAATTCTCATTATGGCAGAATTTTATAACAACTCCCATACTCCAAGATGTGTAAGCCTCAACTGATTTTGTGTATAATTTAAAAAGAAAGAAAGAAAGAAAAAAGATAGGGATTAAATAAACTCAAATGAGCAAATTAAGTCTTCAGTTATAGCTCTGAACCTCCTGACACATCATTTAGTTTGTTTTAATAAGTACGCCTGATTCACTGAATTGTGGATTCAAACCCAATGCTCTAATCACGTCATCTTCGAAAAGGTGGCCTGGTATGCTTCCTTTGTTTTTATAAGACAGAAGCACTCAGAGATCTTTAATTTTCATAGCTGAAAGGCTAAGAATAAGTAATTAGCCTTAACAGTAATTGTTCTAACTTCATCATTAATTAAGCACTTGAAATTTATTTGAGCTTGGCAACATTCAACTGACATTCTTCTATGGTCTCTTAACAATCATTGAAACTTTTCACAGAACAAGGTATTTCAAGATGCCTCTAGTTACAAACTAGTTAAAATTTTTTTTTTAATTTTTTTAAATGTTTATTTTTGACAGAGAGAGAGAGAGAGAGAGAGAGAGAGACAGAGCATGAGCGGGGGAGGGGCACAGAGAGAGGGAGACAGAATCCAAAGCAGGCTCCAGGCTCCAGGCTCCAAGCTGTCAGCACAGAGCCCGACGCGGGGCTCGAACTCACAGACCGAGAGATCATGACCTGAGCCGAAGTTGTACACTCAACCGGCTGAACCACCCAGGCGCCCCCTAACACATTTTTTTTTAAGTTTATGTATTTATTTTGAGAAAGAGAGAGAGAGCATGTGTGAGTGGGGGAGGGGCAGACAGAGGGAGAGAGAGAATCCCAAGAGGCTTGAACCCATGAACCGTGAGATCATGACATGAGCCAAAATCAAGACATGGACACTTGACCAAATGAGCCACCCAGGCACCCCTAGTTAACACATTTATGTAAGGATTCCACATGCATTACTTCATCTGTCCAGAAATCCCATGAGGTAGGTACTACTATTTTCTCATTTTTATTTTTTTTAATGTTTTTTTAACTTTTATTTATTTTTGAGACAGAGAGAGACACAGCATGAGCGGGGGAGGGGCAGAGAGAGAGGGAGACACAGAATCGGAAGCAGGCTCCAGGCTCTGAGCCATCAGCCCAGAGCCCGACGTGGGGCTCGAACTCAAGGACTGCGAGATCGCGACCTGAGTCGAAGTCGGACGCGTAACCGACTGAGCCACCCAGGCGCCCCTATTTTCTCATTTTTATTGATGAGCAAACTTCGGCTCAAAGCTGAAATGACTCTATGAGCCCCTAGGTCACACAGCTACAAATGGCCAGAGTGAGGGCTTGAATGTATTATACCATCTACTAGGTTCCAGGAGAAAAATGTGGAATTTCTTCTTCTGTTTTCTTCTTTTGTTTTGTTTTTTGAACCCAGCCATATGCCGTAACAGGCTTATAACGCGACACCTTAAATGTTCTACAGATCAGCGATTATGTCGTCCCGTCTGAAGTAGCAGTCTCTTCCACATTTTAAAACTTCTACATTACAGGAATTGGACACGCTGTAATTTTTTTCACCCAGTTACTAATTTTCCAGGATAGGTTAGCCTCTGAAATAATCTTAATTTCACTTCCCGCAACGCAGAGTAAACGACACGATGGTGGTCTGTTTTATTCTGTACAAATGGCCAGAACTAATAAAAATACTGAATCACGTGGGTTCTAACACTTGCTCTGCTGAGGTGGCAATACACATAGGCTTTTTGGAATTTGAATCACGGGTCAGAAAGTGTTAACAAAAAAAATAAAGGACACGATCTTTCCTTTCTAAAATCTTGTAGTGGAGTTCTTTGGGGTCTGCCATCAATGCCACCTCGAAAGGAACAGTTAGGACTGGGTGCAGCTTCTCAGATGCCAAAAGAAGGGACAGTCTTGATTAGTTAATTCACCAAAAAATTGATTTTTGGTGAAACCAAGGGGTCTTTGGCACAAGTGCCAGGAACTGTTGCTCCCTGACCTTTACACAGAGACACAAATTGCCTTCAGTAACTTCAAGAAAAATATATCCAACTCTATGACCTAATGGCATCACACTGCAATTAGGTGCAACACCTGGGAAGCAGACAGAACTCTAAGGAACGTTACTGGCCCAAGGCAGCGCTCAGGGAAACCAAGCACCTAAGCAATGAAGCCTAGGAGAGGCTTCTAGTGCAACCGCCGTCTCCATTCCTGTCTGAACACGGGACCACCTTTCCTTGACACGTGTCAAATCATTTGACCTATTTCATTGCTTCAAGTAGTCACATAGGACATGTTTTGCCACAGTGATCAGAAGAGCAGAGAAAAGGGGCGCCTGGGTGGCTCAGTCGGTTGAGCGTCCGACCTGGGCTCAAGTCATGATCTCGCGGTCGGTGAGTTCGAGCCCTGCGTCGGGCTCTGTGCCCTTTTTTTCCCCTGTTTTTTGTTTTCCTTTTTTCTGTTTATAATTTTTAAATGTCTGTTTATTTTGAGAGAGAGAGAGAGAGAGAAGGAAGGGGAGGGGCAGAGAGAGAGAGGGGGGGAGAGAGAGAGAATCCCAAGCAGGCTCCACGCTGTCAGCACAGAGCCCAACTAGGGGCTCGATCCCACAAACCGTGAGATCATGACCTGAGCCGAAATCTGGAGTCGGACACTCAACCCCAAGCCACCCAGACATCCCCCAAATACTCTGCTTCGAAAGACAGTAGTACTCTTTCATGACAGCTTCACTGTCCCCTAACCCTGGCAGACACGAGGATCACAGGACGGTGGAGTAGGTCTGTTTTGCCAAAAACCAACTTGCTAGGAATTTGCCAAATTGACCAATTCACTTAAGACTTGTATCTTTTAACCAGTGAAACTGTTGACATAATTTGTATGGTTTTAAAAAGGCCTTTGGAAGATTTCTTTGGTGCTCCTGTTGATGAAGTCAAGGTTTGAATTTGTCGGGAATTCTGCTGCAAGCCAGTGCCACAGCCTACTTTTACCTATATTCTGGAATTTTGCCACTTTCTGAGCCCGTGACTTTTGAGAATAAGAGCCATTTATTTTAAATCAAAGGGTTGAGCGTGTCTTGAATACCAGGGAGTTGACAAAAGATGATAGGGATGGTTTATTTTCTGCAACACGTTTTTCACCCATTAAGTGCATTTCTGTACTTCTCTTCATTCACAAATTTGCTAACCAGTTTAAGCAGATAAATATGTTGCTTCTGTTTTAAGCAACTGAAAGGCATTCAGGATATGAAATATCACTGATAAATTTGGCACTCAGCTGAATTGGACTGATAAATATTTCTGTTGCCAAGTGTCTGCAGTGAAATTGCTATAGAAAAATTAAAAACAAATTAAAACTAATTAATGCTTCCCACCAAAAATTTCAAAAGCTTTTGCAACTATTCTATGCAGTGTGATGTGTGATAAACTTTATATGTAGTTAACACAAACATATTTCGGGCAGTTGATAATTTGGAAAATTGCATCTTAGGCAAATTGATAAATTAGAGTACTTGGTAAGGATAACAAAACTGCCATTCAGTCTGCGTTTTAGAAAACTGCCTTTAGGAGAATTATTCCTTCAGTCAATTGATCACTCAGTACATTCTGGGTGGAGAGGTAAGGTGTGACAGGTTTTCAGATAACTGGCTTACCTCCCAGCATCACAGCAATTTAAACTTAAAAGAATATCCAGAGATCATCCAGTTCGGGCCCCCTTTTCACAGGGAACCCGAGACCAATAAACCAAACGGGCCTGTGAGTATCAGAGCTGGCGTTAGAACTCAGAACTCCCGATTCCCAGTCAACAGCTCTTTCTAACAGACTACGGTTTATAAGAGAAGAAAAAAGGAAGGCACTCAAAAAGAAGTAGCAAGGCCTGCCAGAATCTCAAAGTGCTTATTATACAATGAGAGAAATGCTCATAACACGGAGAATGAAATCCTAGAATAAGAGGGTCTCTTAGACGTTTCCAAGTTTCTTTCTCACATAAATGAATAAGGCACTGTTTGGGGGTGTTTAACAAGATTTCCAGTAAGTCAAACTTTGTGTGCGTGTGGAGATATCAACTGAAATGGTTCCCCGGATTTTATATTCTGCAGAAACTCTGGGTCATCTTGTAAAATTGGGATTTTTTTCTCGGCTACGTGGAGCATCCTAGTGATAGAGGTTCAGTATTCTATTACTACTTGGAGCGTCTGAGTGTTTCTGGCTCCCAGTTTTCTTATTACCTCATCTCTGCATGTAACGTACAATACACAAACTCACTGTGTTTACACCGAGATAAAGATGCCAGAAAGACTCATTTCTAGTTTGCCGGGAAGAAGGGGTGAAAGCAAGATCCAACACCACGGTAATTGCCACTAAAATAAACAGGGAGCAAACTCTGAGTTTTCACTTGCAGCAAATAAGTGTAATTTCTGGGTGTGAGACAGAAACCTTTTAAATGCAATGGTTTGTGTAACAGCTTTTATAAGGTGCACTTTTCACCATCAAACAGCATAAAATGCTCATGAGGGTAATCAGTGTTGGATGGCAGGTTTACAAGCTTTCCGCGACGTGCACCCTTTATCCATGTTAAAATGTTTCGCAATTACCTCGTTCCGTATTCTGTTCACGCTTTCTTTTAAAAAGATTTTAAAGCCGTTTTGTACAAATGCAACTCCAAAACCAACCTATTGCTTGACTTCTTTACTCACTCGATGCATACTGTTGGTTTTTATTAACTCACAAGTTGTCCACAGCTGGTTTACATAGAAGTGGTACTTCTGTAATATCAGAGGATATTAAAGCAAGGTAGGAGCTAACGACCTCCTGATATAACCTACTCAAAAATGACGCCTTCATGTAACCGTTCCTATGGAGGTCATATAAATGATTTTCCTGTTGTACCAAAATAGTAAGCTAACAGTTACGTATTGTATTCAAAACCATATACAAATATGTAATCAACATCTCATGGCTCATTTTTCACACAAACCAGATTTATAAGGATGGTGTTTTCTGAATGCAACTGAAAGGCTATTTACGTGCGAAAACTCCGTTCCTTTTCCTTACAAGGTTCCTTGACCTTGAATGATAGATCCTTTTCAATTAAGATAACAGTACAATGTTTTAAAAATGTAGGCTAAAAAAAAAAAAAAATCATTCTTCCTCACTCTCTCTTTCCCTCTCTCCCTGTCCCTTTCTCTGTCTTCTCTCCCTCTCTCCCCTACCTCCCATTTTCCCCACTCTGTTCCACCTTCCTAGAAGTGAGAATCTAGTGAGGCCCACATTTAAAGAGGAGCCATACAACAGCCTCTCCAAACTGCACTCAGTATCTAAGCTGAGTCAGCAATATACCTTCATGATACCAATCATTTTTTTTCTTTGAGATTATTTTTGGGCAACTTAACAACTAATTTTGACATTAACCGTAGGCTTGACCTTAGTTACCACGCTTCAACACAGACACCAACAGTAACAACTACACTACTCTTCACTTCTTATAGATAAGCCACATGGCCGAAGTATTTGGTATATCAAAACAAAGCTTCTTGTGAAATCGGATCACCAGGGCTGAATGTTCCTGGCTCGTACTTGTCCGATGACAGAACCACGTCATCATGAGACCACTAAAGGTTAACCCTAGTCATGATGCATTACTTTCCTTTATGTGGCTGTGTTCAGAGCAACTTAGGTTCAAAGACTCTAAGTTAGGACACACCCTTCAAGGTAAGGACCTTGAGCCATTGACTGGGCCATGATCTATCTGCTTGAAACACTATAATAAAGCACTTACCACACCACCTGACCAGGGATATTATGCACTGCAGAGTCGTGCTCTTAGCACGACCCCAAGGTAACTCTACTTATTTTGACGAACATAAATAGTAATGAGCAAGAGAAAGGCGAAAGAAGCGAACAACTTAATAAGGACAGATTTATTAATTCATTTTGTCATCTTTCTTTTTTGAGCTTTCTCTAAATCAAAATACCATTTTCCAGAGATACATATATGGAGTGAAAAAAGGTACATAGGGTGGAGCTGGCATTTCAGAAGCTCAACAGTGGTTGCTCCAAATGCAAGCAGGCCAGTGGAATCAATGAGTCCTGGAGGTGGCTTCTAGAAACGCAATGCTCTTGCAACAAAAGCTATCGCCTGGCTCGGAAACGTAAGAGGCCATCCATTTTTTTAGGCATGCCAACCCCATTACAGAGTTATCTTTAGAAAGAGAGGGAAATTTATGGCTATCTTTGAACTTCCAGAAAAAAAAAAACCTACAAATTTCTCACTTATTAAATTATTGTTGCTGGCAACTCTACTGTAAAATTCATTTTTCTTTCAAACTGAATATTAATAAAGCCACCATCAAGGCTGAAAACCTGTGTTTATTATTTCATGCGAGTTGAATAGAAATCAATAGAGGGAGAAAGAATAGGGCAATTTTTTAAACATAAAATTCTAACGTGTTTTATATTGATGAATCTAAAAATGGTACTTCTTACGCTGGTTCTCAAAGCATGGGCTTTACATATATGAAAATTCATCTCGGTTTAACAGGAAAAACCCCAAAACCCAAAAGACCCTTTCCTTGGGAAATACAGAAAATACACAAAGTTCTACAAAATCTGTCACTGTATAGCAACATCCAATTTTTTTCGGTTACAACCTCTTCTAAAAAGAACTTGCCCAGAATGAAACATCTGTATCTTAGAAGAATGTTCTTAAAATACTTGTTAAAGCATCATATAACACACACCAAGCAGAACTTTTTAAGCGCAATTTACCCAATAAATTATTTTGTTGAAAAGTATGAATAAGACTGAACAATAACTAATAATTCATAATTTAAGTGATTAATGTTCCTTCCCAAGAGCAGATCATCAGATTATTTTTTGCCTGGGAGTTAAATTTATATTTTAGGGATATCACATTATAGCTTGTGATGGGAGCTGCTCAGGAGTGAACTCTTTGGATTTGAATTGTTCTTTTCATTCGGAATTTAGATTATACTCTTTTTCATGAACAGGTTTAACTTGAGGGAAAAAAAAATCTCAATGCAGAAGATTAGCTAAAAGGTATGGAAGATCCTGGGACACAATTTCTTTGAGGAATTCATCCACTGCTTCCCTTTCTTCTTGCTTTGAAGACAAGGAACAAATACTTCCTGAATATGGATGTCACCTAACAGTTCACTGCTTTAACACCTTCGGAGTCAAGAGAGTTGGAACAAATATAAGCTAAGTTCTGCAGAGCTGGAGAGCAGTTCTGCCAGCAACTGTGAGGAAGGCTGCAAGTGAAAACCCTTTTATGCTTTTCTGCCTAGTATCTCAGTGTGGGAGGATGAATACTAAGTAATAAATTCGGAAACAGAAAAAAAAATGTATATCCTCCACCTAGATAAAATGAAGAAAGGTAAGGCTGGTGTTTGGGGCCCTTACTCACATCCATTTCTTTTTTAAGTGACCATTTATGGAATGCCTACAACTAAATTTAATACTTTAATTCTCAACAACCTTGTAAAATGTGTGTTGCTCTCAACTTCGTAAAAATGGACACTGAGGTCCTCTGAGACCCAAGTATTTTAAAGTTCCACGACTCGTAAAAGACACCACCAGGATCCACATGGAAACTCCATCTGACTCTAAAATCTACGCTCTTGCCATACCCCCTTCCACTTACAAGCTTGTGTTTCCCATGCCTCCACGTTAATGGAAACAAATTTGAGTTTCAAATTTGAAAGCTACCACTGGTATGAAATGGCACTCTTTTAAAAAAAATTTTTTTTTAATGTTTTTATTTATTTTTGAAGGAGAGAGACAGACAGAGCATGAGCGGGGGAGGGGCAGAGAGAGGGAGACACAGAATCCGAAGCAGGCTCCAGACTCTGAGCCATCAGCACAGAGCCCAACGCGGGGCTCGAACCCACAAACCGTAAAATCATGACCTGAGCCGAAGTCGGACGCTTAACCAACTGAGCCACCCGGGCGCCCTGAAATGACACTCTTAAGACTAAAATCATGCCCTACAATGTCAGCGAGACATTTACAAACAACATGGACTTCTTTAGTATTCATTACACATGCCAGTTTGTAAGACTCAAAGATATATTTGCCATCTTTCCAAAAGAGCACATTATAGGAGATAGGATTTTAATGGGTTCAAGAACAGTTCCCAATCTATTTAAGAACAAAACTAATAAATTATTCTCACCACTTACGTCCAACCCAAATTCAATAAATATTCATTTGCTAACTGCCACTAACGTTAGATGCTAGAAAAGACGGCAAGATGAGGAAATCATTAAATTCCCTGACCGCCTCATCTTTTATCTTTCCCTTACAAAGACTTATTCCCTTAAGACACATCCTCGTCCTGCTGTGTTTCACTTTGCACACACTGTCCCTCAAATGATATTTTGCAGTTTCAATGTTCACTTGTACACAAGTGACATATGCAAATCTATTTATGATGATTTGCAAATCTATTCTCCCAGCCCCTACTTCTCAATGACCTAAATTCTGATCCCATCATATGAGCCGTCTCTTTGCAAATGCAACACAATGAGCTCTGTGACATTCACACTCATACCCACCCGCTTGACCTCTCTGACCCCTCGACCTCTCTCTCTTTGTCAATTCCTAGAAGATAGTGGGTGATGTCTCTGACTGTCCCAGCCTCCAGCCTTCATGGAACTTTCTTCACTGTCTAGGTCTCCTCTAAACTCTGAACCTATTTGGTTTAATTCTCAGACTCATTCACAGTAAGCTCATCTATATCAACAATGTCTTCCCTACATAGATACAAACATTTCTAGGTCTAAAGGACGTTTACATCTCCAGAGTTAATTGGCTGTGAAAATAAACTAAAAGCACTTACTGAGGAGTTGGGCAGTAACTTCCATAATCCTTACATGGCAAGTGTTTCTGAAGTCCAACAACTGCCCAACAACCTAACTAGGTGCTTTATGAATACTACCCTATATAATTTTCACAGCTGACATGGAAAACAAATGCTGTATGAACAGACAGAACAACAGGTGATGATTGCTACCCACATTCTAGGCATAAAACAGGATGGTTAAATAACTTGTCCAGCATCACACATCTAGCAAGCAACTGTGCTAATTCGAATCAAAGTTTACCTGACTTCCAGACCAGGGTCTCTCACATGATGCTATGTTGGGCCTGTTTCTGCCATTTACTGAAGTCACTTTAACCTGAGCCTCAGTTTTCTGATCCAGAAAAAGAAAGGATGTTATGAGTGCTCCTATAGGAGGAATAACAAGCCAGTAGGACGGCATCCGAAGCGAGGCATTTTTCCAAGTTCCCACATGCGCGCTAACCATGATTCCAGTATGGTCCTCTGTCCCATCACCCCAACTGCTGCTAAGGATCACTGGCTTTTCTTATACTACACATGAAAGGGTATAACATTATATGAAAGGAGACTGTGTTAAGTTAAAGAAGCATACTGTAAAATCACAGAGTAACCACTGAAAGAAGAAAACAAAGAGGTATCACAATAAGCCAATAAAGGAGAAAAGATGAAACCATAAAATTACTCAAGGAATCTGAAAGAAAAGAGCACAGAGAACCAAAGAACAGGTGGGACAGATAAGAAAACAAACAGCAACATGGTTGATTCAA
This sequence comes from Panthera uncia, assembly GCF_023721935.1. Classification (NCBI taxonomy): domain Eukaryota; kingdom Metazoa; phylum Chordata; class Mammalia; order Carnivora; family Felidae; genus Panthera; species Panthera uncia. The sequence goes on along the minus strand of NC_064807.1, from coordinate 7,888,142 downwards.
ACCTACCCATATCAATAATCACATAAAATGTAGTTTAAATAAACCAATGAAAAGGCAGAGATGATCAAATTAGAAAACAAAGACCAAACTAAATGTTGTTTATAAGAAATCCAACTTAAATATAATGTCGGGGCACCTGGGTGGCTCAGTCAGTTGAGCGTCTGACTTCAGCTCAAGTCATGATCTCACGGCTCGTGAGTTCAAGCCCCACATCAGGATCTGTGATGACAGCTCAGAGCCTGGAGCCTGCTTCATATTCTGGGTCTCTCTCTCTCTCTCTCTCTCTCTGCCCCTCTCCCACTCATGCTGTCTCTCTGTCTCTCAAAAATAAAAATAAAAATAAACATTAAATATAACGTCACAGGCTAAAAGTATGAGGAAATGAGGGGCACCTGGGTGGCTCAACTGGTTAAGCATCCAGCTCTTGATTTTGGCTCAAGTCATGATCTCACAGTCTGTGAAATCGAGCCTCGAGTTGGGCTCCTGCTGACAGCACAGAGCCTGTTCAGGATTCTCCCTCTCTCCCTCTCTCCCTGCCCCTCCTTCGCTTGCGTGAGTGCTCTCTCTCTCTCTCTCTCTCTCTCTCCCCCCCCCCCCCCCTCAAAAATAAATAAATAAACCTTAAAAAAAAGAAAAAGGGTATCACTTCTCGGCCTTTTGGCTAAGATCAAGGGTAAAAAAAAAAAAGGGTAAGAGGATTTAAAAAGATATACCATGCTACATTTTAATACCAAACAAAATAAATTTCAAAGCAGCAAATATTACCAGGAATAAGAAAAGCCATTTCATAATAAGAGCCAATCCATCCAGTGAATCTACAGCCCCAAATGTTTACGCACCTGTTAGCAGAACTTCAAAATGCATAAAACAAAACCTGACTGAACCGAAAAGGAGAGATGGCAAAATGCACTATCATCGATGGAGATTTTTAACACTCATCTTTCAGTAATTGATAAAACAAGTAGACAGAGAATCAGTAAGGATATAGAAAACTTGCGCATCACAACCAACCTGACCTAAGTAACATTTATGGAACATTACACCCAACAATCACAGAACACGTACCCTTCTCAACTATACACAGAACATTTACCAGGACAGATCATATTCTGACCACCAAATAAGTCAAAGAATTCAAATGTTATCAAGCAATTTGATCACAACAGAATTAAATTCGAATCAACAACAGAAAAATATTGGGAAAATCACCCAATACTTAGAAACTGAATAATTGACTTCTCAATAACCCATGGGCGCAAGAAAAAATAAACAAGTAGAAAATATTTTAACTACATTATAATACAACATGTGATCATTTATGAGATGCCTTACTACACCAATACATACGAGGGAAGGGAAGGAAAAAAGAGGAGTCAATGATTTAATCGACCAACAGAGTTTCAAGTAAGCAAGATGAGAAATTAAGAATAAGAGAAAGGATCATGAATTCATAAAATATTAGATCTGGAAGAATCCTAGAAATCTTTCTAAAATGTGTAAACTCACAAAATTTACAGAAGAAACTGTTCCAGGAAGAACATATGATTTGCTTAATAGGATTTATAATTGTAAATATTTAAAAATGAGCAGCCTTTGCTTGGAGCTACACTATCCAGATATCTGTGTTCTTTAAAGGCCCATTGTCACCTAATAAAAGCAGATAAAGGTTTTGTGAAAACAGATGTGCACATCTGTTGGCCTGTGCCTGACTACTGCGAGCAATCTGTCAGTTCTCTGTATTTGAACACAGAGCATATGACGTTTCAGAGTACTGAATTCTCAGTCCACCTGGCCCAAATTCATACTCTGGCTTTACCCCAACTGGTGGCCATGACTTTGGGCAAGCTATTTAACTGCCAATGCCTCAGGTTCCTCCACTGCAAGACAGAAATAAACCATTAAGTGAGAACACCTCCTGAAGTGTTTCTGAGGACCAAACAACTTAATGCCTTTTGTGGGCTCACAACAGCACCTGATAGAGAGCAAGAATGCAAAACACGACAACTATATTACACACCATTGTTTTATAACTACTGGAAGCTTATTAGTCAAGACAATGACTCTAATTTTTTTTAATTAGGTGACATCAATTAAAATAGGATATCAGCACAGAAAGATGGGTTGCTTCCAGTTCATAACTGTTAAAAAAAAAGAGAGAGAGAAAGAGAGAGAGAAAGAGAAGCTTAGAAATTATTTGAAAGCCGGTGTCAAAACAAAGCTGGGGCAATTTCTTTTCAAGGCAAGAGACAATGATCCAATGAAAACTGATCTATGATGTGAAGTATTTTTGGATCAACCAACAAGTTTAATACTATCACATGTGAGATGATATTGAAGTTAGGCCTATCCTGCCGCCTTCAACTATTTCTTCTAAGTGTGTTCCATTCAACCAGAATTTATGGATTTGAATATTATAATTTTTAGAAGACAAAACATTTATTTCTAAATTTGTTTTTAAATAGATAAAAGGCAGCATTCAGCAGTGTATCATTTGAATGGATTCCATTTGGTACAAGAAAACAACAAAATAAATGTGGAACACATTTCACATTTTTTATTTTATGCAACTTCAATGCTTTCAACGCTGCATATATTACTAAAAGCACAAAAATAGATGCTGTACTATCAAATTATAAAGGATACCAAATTCATATAATTATACTTTATAATTTCTTCCAAATTCAAAAGGACAAGCTCTTTTCTTAATTAAAATAATCTCGTACGTCTTATGTGCCCTGCAGAATAAGGTAAAACAAGTATGTTTTTACTAAGTATCTCCAAAATTTTCTATTTCAATAAAAACTATTATTTGTAACACATGCTCAGTTTTTGACAATGACACCGCAGCTGCCTCAGCTGGGCTGAATGCGAATGAGCCTGAATCAATATGGTAATAAAATACCAAATAGGCCTGACTTTAGTCTACTGTGTTGAGAAGTAGGTGGGTAGATGTTCTACACCTTTAATAACAGACATAAAACTTCACCTACAACCTTAGTGTTTGTAAGACCATCTTCCTCTTCTCATCCCTTACACGCACTTACAAGGAAGGTTTGCCATGACGGCACACGTAGACCATGAGTGAGACTACCAGGACGAGGCAGTAAGTATGAGGGGGGCCAAAGACACCTGTTCCTCTAAGCTGCCTCTCTGTCTCCCTTCATCCTCAGTCACCAGTACTGAATTAAAGTTCTCTCCACATGCATGGCGCCTCCTTTGAGGTTTTTTTTTTACAGTGAACCATACTGACCAGTAGCTTTCCCCAGTGGAAGAAGGCTCAAGGCCAGGAAAACACTCGTGCACAGGCACACTACTAATGGGACATTCTGCGGTTCACTAAGCCCAATGCCTACGGAGAGGACGGGGCAGAAACCTGAAAACAGCAGCCCGGAGCACAAGAAGAAAGCTAAGATGATTCTGAAGGCTGAGTGTGGTCATCATTTATCATCATTTTCAAATACTGAGGTAAGCTGGACCATTTACGGAATTTTTACTTAAATTGTTTTATTTGATTCTCACAACAGTCCTAGGAAGCCGGGGCATATGGAAAACTATATATTTCGTGGGTGAAGAAACTGAATCAAGAAGCTTGAAAGACTTGTCTAAGGTCACTTTAACCAGTAAGTGAACAAGAACTTGGCTTCTATTTTCCTCCAAACTAACGGCAGATTCCAGAGTTATTCCGTCACTTTGCTGTATCACATATAGAGGAAGGCGGAGAGTTGCACTGAAAGGAGGCCGATCCCACAGTGGACAGATTCAGCAACTATCCCTGCAAACCACTGTATTTTTCCCTAATTGCCTGTAACCATCAGTCCCATCCCTTCCCTAACTTCCCCAGCCTCTTTCATTCCTGGTTCTTCTCTTCAGACAACCCAAGACATCAGAAATCGTTTTGTCCATTTAAATCCCTTAGATCCTGATCTGTGCAACCAAAGATACCCCAGAGCCAACCCTGAAACCAGCAAATGTAGATCCTTCTTTTATGAAGTCTTGGGGCTATATCAGAAACTGGCCTAAGGAGTAAAGAAATCTGTGGAAATCAGAGGTATATATTCATCCTATGTGCATAAAAAGCAGGCAGACCTGCTTTTGGATAATGGATATAAGGTCTCCTGCATCTGGCCTGACTGCCCCCGATGTGTTCTGAACTCAGGGATTACGTTGTCTGGTGGAGTACGTCAAAACCCACTATGTGGAAGATGCTAGCAAAAACAATGGAGATGAAACCCCCAACGGATCAAATGCACTTGCTTAGAGAGTACTGCTTTTGCTTCAGAGCTTAAGATCCTCCTTTCACTTAAAATAAACTTCAATATAGAAAAAAAAAAGGTGGGGTGGGGGGGAGACATGTAAAGAGCCAGACATCCAACTCCATAGACATAACCACTGTTAACATTTTCTAGTCTATTTTATGAAAATATAGGACAGAAGGAGTATGCATTTTTTTAATGTTTATTTGTTTTTGAGACGGAGAGAGACAGAGCATGAACAGGGGAGGGTCAGAGAGAGGGAGACACAGAATCTGAAACAGGTTCCAGGCTCTGAGCTGTCAGCACAGAGCCAGATGCAGGGCTCGAACTCACGGACCGCGAGATCATGACCTGAGCCAAAGTCGGCCGCTTAACCGACTGAGCCACCCAGGCGCCCCAGGAGTATGCATTTTTAAAGCAATATCTAGTGCTTGGTACTGTACCGAAAAGCAATGGATTGAAACTCTTAGCATTCCAAGTCTTTCTCCAGTGGGAAGTCATTTAATCACCCCACTAACCCAATGACCTAAGTACTATTACCCCTATTTCACAGATGGGGAAACCAAGGCATGGAACTTGTTCACTCTAGTTGTAGAGGGGCTATAGGACCCAAATGAAATACAGAAACTAACCCTGAGAGAGTCCGTTTGTCTTTTTCACACATTTCCTTCTACTACATTTTCTCTGTCTCTGCCTCTCTACTCTTCTAGTGCCTGCACCGCGCACACGAGAGCCTGTCGCAAGGTCAACTCCAACAGATGACCTGGGCCCATCAACAAGATATATGGTCCTGTTGACGGGAACTATTCATTCCAAAAGCCAAAAACAAAAAAACAAAAACAAAAACAAAAAACCTGTGCTTTATTTCTGGAGAGAAAATAAAAAAAGAAAGGAAGAATTTATCGAAGGAAACCTGATTTATTCTTTGGAATAGAAAAGATGCCTAAGAACGGGCAGAAGCAGCTACAGAAAGAACCAGAGACACGGGAGGTTGAAGAAGAGCAGTCAGTTCATGGGATTTACTCCAGGTGAAACAGGTTCAGGGAAACCATCCCGGCATATGTACCCCTCCCCCGAGAAGAAGACGGGTCTTGCTTCAGCCCAGTTGACTTTTCTCTACATTGCTGAACTGGTCCTGAAATCAACTTGGGTTTTCGGTGGTGGCGGTGGTGGCAGGAAAGGCACATGTATGTGTGTTTGTATTTTTTAAAAAAAGATGTCCTGAAGTCTAAGGCAAAAACACAGTGACTATCCTGCCCTGGCATGGAGTGGATCTGTCCACCCTTACAGGATTCTGAGTTTACAGAATAAGTGCATTTTGAATTGCTAGTCAGTGAAGGAAAAACCCTGTAACATCTTATCAGAAGCAACCTCTTCTCTACTCCTTGATGCTAGCGGGAATAAAAGATCTTCTAAGAGATTTACAGATCAAATTCAACAACTCGAATCATCCATCATGCTAGTTAAGACAGCTCCATAATAAATCAGATTTATTTACTTGCTTAGGAAGCAAATAGCACATATTATAGAGTGAAAATATGATATTCGAGAAACCAAGAGACACTAACTGAGCACCTGCTATTTGTAAGGACCTGTTATATATGACACATTAAGAGGCAAATGGTTTTACAAAAATGAATAGCTTCAAAAGGAGAAACATATTTCAGAAATGTGATTTGTACATGATTTCAGGATGTTGCCTGACCGAACTGTTACAATGGAAATACATTAAAAACAAACACACATACAAAAAAAAGAAAAGAAAAAAAAGCTCTGCAAAAATAGTACTCTTGTCAGAAAGCTCTAAATCCACAAGAAGCATAATAACTCTGAGAGGATAAAAAATGAAAACAGAAGTTCTTTCCTTCTTGTAGGACCATACTCCAGAACAGGCAAACATACCCTCTGGATGACTAGAGACTGCTTTCCTGACATCAATTTGACTCCATCTCAACATATGCTAAGAATTCTCTTCAGCTTTAAAAAAACAAAACCAAACCAAACAAAAACACAACAACAACAAAAAAAAAGCGAGTGGATGTGCATAAGCTAGAGTCATTATCACACGCTGCAGTGGGAATGTGAAATGGTACAACCACTCCAGAAAGTACTTGGTAAGTTTCTTCTAAAGTTAAACAGACACGAATCACATGACCCAGCATTTCCACTCATAGGTATTTACCCAAAAAGAAAACAATAAACACACTTGTCTGAATAAAGGCTTGAACACAAATGTTCACAGCAGCTTTGTTCATAATAGGCAAAAACTGAGAACAGCTACACGTCCATCAGTAACAGAATGAACAAAGTGTGGTAAATTCATAAAATTCATAAAAAGACTAATCAGCAGTATCAGCAATAAAAAGAAAAGAACTATTGATGCAACATCATGAAGAGGAATCTCAGCAACGCTATGCTAAGCAAAAAAAGAAAAAAAAAAAGACACATAAGAGTGCATACCATGATTCCATTCATGTGGAATTCTAGAAAGCAGATCACTGTTTGCCCAGAGCTATGGATCATAGGTGGGCATGACATTGAGTAGGGGTGCAAGGAAGCTTCGTAGGGTATGAAAATGTTCTACAGCTTAAAAACTCGACAGTGTTAGAGGCTATATTTCGTGTGGGTATTGTATATAATACGTGTACTTCAATTAAGGTGAACCAACATAACAAGAACCAAAACGTGGAAGTCACATATTCCGAAGAGGGAAGTGAATATTCCCATTACAATAACTGTACCGTTCAGGTCACGTTAAGGGTATGGTGTCTACTTCTATGAACATGTTAAAGACAAGTGAAAATTAAAGAAGTTTAAGAGGAAGGGAAGTTCAATGGTGAGTGTATCTGGCAACGCTGTCATAGGTGACCAGTTATTTGAGTGTTTACGCTGGTGACAGGACGATGAAATAGGGACATATAACCGCCCTCCTAAGTAGGAAGTGCCACCTTCTAAGGGGAGGAAATAGACTCGTACTGGGCGGAAGATATACACACACAGATTCTGTCCTCCATGTATAGAGAAGCCAATTATTACTCTAATTAAAATTCACACTAAAAATCAAACCTCACTTCTTGCGCATTTACTGTATCCCAGATACAATGGCATGTGAACCTTCTCAGAAAGTAGTTGCTGAGTTCTTATCACTGAGCTCTTCCTGGAGGGCATACTGGAGAGGGCAGGAGAGAGCATGGCAGACCGGATGCCCTTTAGGAATCTTTCTGGAGTGTATTGTGTTCCCTTTACAAAACGAAGTAAATTTTCACGATTTCAAATGGCTCACCTTTATAGGTGTTACTCGGACCATGCCTTTCACATTTGGGTATTAATAAAGATTTCTCAAATTAAATTTTGCTTTGCTTTTAAAAATATACTGCTATTCATCCCTAGCATATCCAACGGGAAAATAAAATATACTTTAGAATGATTCACTTTCAGATGAAATTTCAAGTATTACTGACAATCCCCCTCACCCCCCTACCCCCCGCAAAACAATCTGCTGACACAGGGAAAGATAACAAGGTATGTGTCCCACAGACATTAATATGACCGGCCAGGAAAATTGTGTTGTTTCCTGCTGTCGGGGGAAGAGTTCCCTAATGGTAGGATCGAGAGAAAAGTTCAGACTTACAGTGGATAATGGCACGTGTGATGGACATTAATCACCTCCCTTCACATCTACTCTCCGCTTTTCTTTTCTCAGAACCTCCGGGGATCCCCCAGGTCCCCAAGAAGTTAACTCCATCCACCCTTCACTCCAGGGATGCAACACACAATCCATCATACAGCAGTTGGGACTTTCCGCCATCATAGCCACAGTGACTCGTTCTGAGGAGGAGGTATGACGTACACTGGTTGAATCAAAATAAACTAACAGGATTTTTGTCAGAAATACGGAGACATATATTCTTTTCCCCAGGGGAGGTAAATACGGGAACAATAAAACTGAGGAGCTATCCTAGAAGCTGTCTCAGAACTGAGACAGGAATACCAGGATGCAACCAACACCAGGGAGCAACAATGAAGAAGAAATCGAAGTCACTGAGCCCTGGTGACTTCCAGGTATATAAAACTCTAAGACAGGCAACCTGGATTCTGATTCTGCTGTGTGCCTCTGAAGAGTGGTGACTTCTGCTCTCAAACAACAGTATTACTGGCTGAACATCCTGAATTTGTTTTTGTCCTACGGGGAGGACTTTCAGGAAAGCCTGAGGGGGGTTGCAAAGCCCTCTAGTTCGGCAGGATCAAACCTCTACCCTCGTCTTCCCTGTGAGGTCTAGTCTCAACTTGTTAGGGCGGATGTAGATACAGTAAGCCTTACGCCACGACACCGTTGCCTACTCCTAAGGTGTGGACGTTTCGGTTCGACCACATTTAGAATTCGGGACTCCCATTCCCGTACAACTTTCTCCTTTCTGGTGCTCTGCTCCAGATCCCAGTGGCACCAAGAGCCTGAGAGACTCTGATCTCTGCCTTCTCAGTTCAAGGCATCCCTGTTGCTGCCTACACTCTGTATCCCTGTGACATAGACAGGAAACTGTCGGCAGAAAACCAGGGCAAACGTGGATCTCTTCTTATTTAAAAAAAAAAAAAATTTAATGTTTTTACATAGTTTTGAAACAGAGAGAACATGAGCAGGGGAGGGCCAGTGAGAGTGGGAGGCACAGAATCTGAAGTGGGCTCCAGGCTCCGAGCTGTGAGCACAGAGCCCGATGCAGGGCTCGAACCCACAGACCCCGAGATCATGACCTGAGCTGACGTCGGACGCTCAACCAACTGAGCCACCCAGGAGCCCCGGATCTCCTCATCTGAGCTTGCCTTCTTTTTTTCTCGATAATCACAGTCCTGCACTGCCTGTTGTCTCTGCGTAAGACCAGCTGTCTCATATATTTTCTTCAGTTTTATCACTGCTCATGGAAGGAGGGTTAGACCAGGACTAGCTACTTTATCAAGGCCAGTTAACAGGAGCTCTTGTCCACGTTATTTTTAATGAATTCTTGTTTCCTCTCATTCTCTTCATCTTTATTTGTCTTCTTCTCTTCCCACCCTCAATTTCCATAATTTATGGTCCTGAGCTAAATGCACCTACAGTGATAAATAATTCTGATACAGTATCTTATGACTTCAAGGCCTCGTAATTAGATGATGGAACACTTTGAAAATCTTAACGTGACCCTAAGTTCTGCAGAGTTTCCAAAGTTTAAGCAAAAATGTTTTAAGTGTAATTTTAAAGGCCTTTCCTCCCATACTTATTTTTTTTTTCATGAATATGAAGAGTGCAATCAAAACCCCAGAAACACCGTGCTACCACACTGCCTTTCACATTTCGTATTTCCTTTGTGGAAGTATATTTGCTCATTTCCTTGTAAGGCAAAATAAAAAGAACAGAAAAACTTCAAATTATCAGAATTATCTTCATTTCCCAGTTTCTCAAGTTGTGCCAATCTCAACCTTAACAAAGTATAAAGGTCTTCCTAGCTGAATTTAAAGACTGTGGAAAAAGCTACCTGTTCCCCAAATAAGAGAGTCAAATGAGAAATCAAACACAATAATTTTTTTAAAAAAATGTAAAACAATTATATGAAATGGTTAGTCACACAAATGAAGAATTTTTTTTTTTTTTTACACCAAGCATGAGTTTCTCAACTTATTTAGATCCTTGATATGCTAACACAAACAAACGCTTGAAGATAGAGCTGACTTATCCATCAGGCACAGTGCCTACGGCCCATAACACTTTACTTTCAGGGGTCCACAGCAAGTTTTGAATTTCTTTTAAAATCAATCAGAAGAAGAACTAAAAATTTAGAACAAAGAAAATGTTTAGCATTTCTTAATATATTTGTCTTTAAACCCACAGTCATAAAATATTGCTACAATTGTGTGTGTACGTGTGTGGGGGGGGGGGTTGGCGGGGGAAGGACATCAATTGGCAACTGTTTTCAGATCTGCTGGGAACCTCAATTTCTCCACAGAACCTGACTCGTCTGATTTTAGAATACGAGGCTCCCCAGCATTCTTCCGTTTAAGGTGGAGGTGCTCATCTCACCCTTAAACCATTTGCCTCTGATCTTTCTAGTTTGCCTGAATTGAATTCACTTGTAAAGTGATGGGATAATTTGGGGTGGTTAGTACTCTGGGTAGCTGGATACCTCCAGGGTCTCTTTTAAGTTACTGTGTATCTTCCTGGCTGCTTCACATCCGGTTTACATTTGCTTTCTACCTGGACTTGGTGTCTCTTCCTATTTCAGAGCCCTCAAGCTCTCTGGAGCACCCCACAAAGTCACCAGTTACTGTCTAAGCAGTCCTGTCAACCCAGAGCCCGTCTGCAAAGCCAAGATAACAATCACGCTGAGAACCCATCAAGTCCCAAAACGAAACTGACTTAGGTTACCAGTTTCACTCACTTCTCCAGGTTCTCCTATTTGATCACTCGTGGGTGCTCGAGCCAGCGATGCTTTGTATTCAAATCATGACTGTATTGTTAACAATAGAAAGAGTCTCTCTGGGGACGCCTGGGTGGCTCAGTCGGTTAGGCGTCTGACTTCGGCTCAGGTCAGACGATCTGGCGGTTCGTGAGTTTGAGCCCCGCGTTAGGCTCTGTGCTCACAGCTCAGAGGCTGGAGCCTGTCTCTGATTCTGTGTCTCCCTCTCTCTCTCTCTGCCCATCCCCCTCCTCCATGCTCGCTCACGCTCTCTCTCAAAAATAGATAAATGTTAAGAAAGCAAAGAAATAACCTATCTGTCCACAGTGACCACCTTGGTTTTCGATGAGAGAAAAAGGCATTTTAAGAAAACAAAATGATGTTTTCAATAATGTTCAAGAGAAACCTAACAAGCAATCTAACACTCAGGATACCTAAAAGCAGAGTGCTATGGATTGAAGCTTGACATGAGAGGTGGACGGCATCCAGAGAGCTAAACACTGAATCTGCTTAGATCCCTTTGTTTCAGGGAAGTTCAAGTAGTTCATCAGAAGACTTAGATCCAGGGTTCCAGCCCCACTACTGATGCTAAACACTACTCACTGGCTAAATACCTGACTTTCTTGAGCAGCATCAGTTTTCTTACACATCAGGTAGACCTATAAACAGACGTCTTGGCGATGCCTGAAATACCATTAGCGTCAAAGAAACAATTTGTGCCTCAAAAACACTCGGTAAATTTTTTTTTTAAAAACTAAGTAAACTTATATTTATTATATTTTTTTAAAAAACGAAGTAAACCTATTACTTTTACTACGTCACCCTGCCACCAACATTCTTAAATCTCCTAGGCCTGCTCTCCATTCTTCAAGAGGGGATCCGTCACAAAGTTTGATCAGTCTTTGGATTTTTAAATATTCTTTACATATCAGGCTTCAGCGTGTGTCATTTGCATTACAGATGACAGGCTTATCATGTGTTGAACCACTGTTTTTCAGAAGAATTCAAATACGACCTATTCCATAAACTTTTCACAAACAAGTACAATTTAATCTCTGTTGTGCATTCCAAGCCATTTGTTTATACTGTAGATAATAGGGCAGCACATTCAGTCTCTAAAGGGTCAAAACGCAGTTGAGGCTTTGTGGGCCCATCAAGTCCCTGTCACGACTCCTCAAATATGTCAATGCAGTATGCAAGCAGCCACAGACAATACACAAACAAATAGACGTTGGTTTCCCAAAGAAACGTGATTTACAAAAACCAGCTGCCTTTGGCCTAGAGGCTGCAGTTTGCCAATTCTGCTCTAGAACTGTCCTTCTCAATCTTTACTATATATTCTAGTAACATGGGATCCAAATGCAGATTCTGAGTCAGTAGGTCTGTGTAGAGTCTGAGACTCCAGATTCCTAACATTCTCCTAGTTCAGTGATGATGATGCTGGCCAAGGCATCCTATTTTTTGAGTAGCAACATTCTGATAAGCTCCATGAGAAGAAGGGATCCATCTAACTACTGTGTAGCCTCAGTACCCAGAACAGTACCTGACGCATAATAAAGCAAATATTTAAGGCACAAATGAATAAACAAAGAATAAGCTTCTAACAGAATGTCACGCTCTGCCTTATATCGTGGCTGTGTGTCACCGAATCTTCCTTACGCTCATCCTAGCTTTTAAGCCTACCAAATCAAACAGTCTCTTTAACGTGGTAGATTTTCCAATAAATGTAACTGAGCTAAATCACACTTTTGGTGCATGTGGACGGTACAACAGCTAGTTGTTACAAATTCATTCCAAAGTCTTCTATATTTCGTCCACAACAGTCACCTTTTCTTAAGAATTCAACACTCCTCATACTTCAATGCCTTTATACGTAAGAGTTTCCCTGTTAGAAACACCCTCCCCCAATCCATCAAGTAGAAACATAAAAGTCTTCTCTTTGGAAAACAGGGCAAAGAGGAAATGTCCTTACACCCCAAGACACATCCCCACTCCCCACCTGCTCCAAATGTGCTTCCCACATTTTCATCATTTACACGGATGTGTCTCCATCTGGGCTGGTCACTCCAACTGATTAACCAAATGGTGGTGGTGGGAGACATATTTGGTCATGTGCATCTGAAATTAAATTTATGGAGTACGAAGAGGGAGAGATACACAGATAGAAGCAAACGTAAAAGGGGAGGAGTACACTACCTAGGTTCCTAATGGCTTTACTAATGGCAGATCCCATCCAGTTCCTCACAAGTCCACGCCGTTCTTTTGGATTGCAGGAGTTATCCTAATAACCTTCCACACTTCTGTTTTTAGGTAGACTGAAGTAGGTTTCTGATACTTAAAACTAGTAAAAGTATATTAAAAATACAATAGTGTCTTTCTAACTGAATATATCCAGTTAATAAAGACTATACAAAAAAAAATATACACAGAAAACGTGTCAAAATTGCAAAAGGGGAAAATGTTAAAGTGAGGAATCAAGGTTTTTATAACCAGAACCTAGTAATCAAAGGTCTGAGTACTATTAAACATTCTATTTTTAGTGAAAGGATAAATGTTATCAACAGATAACAGTATCGACGTGAACACTAACATATCCTAAAAGAAATAAATACTTCTATAATTCTTCCAGGGAAAAAGTTTCCCTCATGGAGCCTTTGGTTCCAAGATTTTTCAAAATACTTCATTCCAGGGGACTGATGCTAACTACACTTCACAAAGTAAAACATTAACAAATATTGGAAAGAGCCGATTAAGATGACAAATATTTCTTTAACCCAAAAGAAAAAGGAAAGAGAAAAATTCTAAGCAATATTTGGAACAGAAATGAACTTTAGAAGGGAGAAAGGGTAGGAAATTATCACATCCAAGTGGAATTCTATTACTCAGACATTCAGGGAAGAAGATGTAAAAGCCAATGCGCTTGAGCCAACAAACTCCCTAAGAACCTCCTGCAAACAATCACCTCAAAATATGAATCAATTCTGCTTACCCCTGCAGCCAACTATTCCTACTTAATTTTTTACGTTAATTCCAGTTAGTTAACATTCAGGATAGTATCAGTTTCAGGCATATGATACGGAAATTCAACAACTCCATATATCACCGGCTGTTCATAACAAGTACACTCCTTAAACCCCATCACCTATTTAACCCACCTCCCCACCCCTCACTTAATTTTTTAAAAAATAATTTCTAATTGAGCAATCCTCACGTCTGTTAGGAAGTTAAAATGGAAATGACAAAATCCTAGCAGTTTGCTTTTACAGCACGATTCAAAGTAGCCATTATTTTCCAAGCAGCAAATGAAAATGTCAAAAACATTCTTGCTGTAGATATTTAGTTGTTTTCTGCCAAATTAATGAAAGGAAAATATTGCACTTTGAATTGGTTAATTACCATGAATCCTTCTGCAAAGGGCTCCTGCTTGCGGAATTAAGCCAGCTCAAGTTGGCACAATGCCCTAATATTCACGGAGACTAGACTATAGGCTCCACTGTACTCAAGAGACATTTAGTTTTTGGCATCCGTTCATCAGCTTACAAACCATCAGTCAGAACCACTATAGACACTCAACTGTCTGAAGTAAACAGGGCAGAAAGCACCTGCATTTAATAGGGATGTACCACATTCTGCTTCTTTGAAATTTTAAGAGCTAGACGTAGAACGGGGAATGAACAAGAATACCCTGATTTACATAGCTTCTAGAAATTAGAACTACTTCAACAAAAATCCTCTAGCGACAAAGCTACTCCAAGGAAATCCTCTAGGAACAAGGCAACTTCAGGAAAGGAGGAATCAGGAGTTCTTTTTCCTCAGTGCTAAGGACAGGGTGAACGGAGCTATTCCAAGTATGGGCCTCATGGGAGTCCACAGAGAGAGCTCATATCTCACCATTTCCTAGGATTCAAGATAGATGAATACTGATTTTACCTATTTCCAAATGTGATAAAATAATCATAGCATTAGTCAAGCCTAACCACATCTTTTCTTTCTCCCATCTTCATGCCGTTCCTTTCTTTACAGAAATTATAAAGCCTGGAATACCCTCTTTCCGTGTGGATGACACACTGAGTACGCTTCTTTAAAACTGAAGAGGAACATGTTTCTTGGCTTTTTGAAAAACATAATCCACCAAGCCATTTCTTTGGTGAAGAATGGGTAGAGGAGATGAACAACCCAACGCTAATATCATCCTCAATGAGGAAAAACTGACAGCTTTCCCCCTAAGGTAGGGAACAAGACAGGGATGTCCACTCTCACCACTGTTATTCAACCTAGTATTGGAAGTCTTAGCCTCTGCAATCAGACAACACAAAGAAATAAAAGGCATCCAAATCGGCCAGGAGGAGGTCAAACTTTCAGTCTTTGCAGATGACGTGATAGTCTATATGGAAAAACCAAAAGATT
>NC_064807.1:7803057-7870557 GCF_023721935.1 Panthera uncia | reverse complement strand
CATTCATGAAAGAAAATGAAGATGACAAAAATGTAAAGATATTCTATGCTCATGGACTAGAAGAACCAATACTGTTTTTAAAGATCCACACCATCCAAAGCAATCTACAGATTTAATGCAACCTCTATCAAAATACCAACAGCATTTTCCCTGTAACTGCAACAAATGATCCTAAAATTTGCATGGCATCACAAGAGGCCCCGGACAACCAAAGCAATCTTGAGCGAGAAGAACAAAGCTGGGAGGCACCACCATCTCAGATTTCAAGATACGCTACACAAAGCTGTAGCACTCAAAACTGTATGGTCCCGGCACAAACACAGGCACACAGGTCAGTAAAAAAGAAAAGAGCCCAGAAATAACCCCATGCTTATGTAGTCAACTAATCTATGACAAAGGAGGCAAGAATACGCAGTGAGGGGAAAGATGGTCTCCTCAATACTTGATGCTGGAAAAACTGGACAGCTCCATGCCAAAGAAACTGAACCACTTTCCTACACCACATACACAAATAACTTTGAAATGGATTGAAGACCTAAATGCGACACCTGAAACCATAAAACTCCTGGAAGAAAACCTAGGCAGTAATTTCTTAGACATGGACCTTAGCAACATTTTTTTAGACATGTCTCCTCAGGCAAGGGAAACCAAAGCAAAAATAAACTACTGGGACTACACCTCGCATAGCAAAGGAGACTGTCAACAAAACAAGGCAACCTACTAAATGGGAGAAGATGTTTGCAAATCAAATATCTGATAAGAACTTAATATCCAAAATATCTAAAGAACTTATGGGCTCAACACCAACCCCCCCCCCCCACACACACACACAAGTAATCTGATTAAAAATGGGCAGAGGACCTGAATAGATATTTTTCCAAAGGAGACATAGAGATGGCCAACAGACACATGAAAAGAGGTTCAACATCACTAATCAACAGGGAAATGCAAATCCAAGCCACAGTGAGATATACCTCATCCCTGTCAGAGTGACTAGAATGAAAAAGATGAGAAATAACAAGTGTCGGTGAGGAAGTGGAGAGAAAGGAATCCTCACGCAATGTTGGTGGGAAGACAAATTCGTGCAGCCACTGTGGAGAGCAGTATGGAGGTTCCTCGAAAAGACAAAAAATAGAATTCCCATCTCACCCAGTAATTCCACTCCTGGGTATTTACGCAAAGAATATAAAAACACTAATTTGAAAAGATATATGCAGCCCTACGCTTATCCTAACATTATTTACAATAGCAAAGGTATGAAAGCAACCCAAGTGTCCTTCGATAGATGAATGAGTGAAGAAGATATGGTATATATAGACAAGGGAATATGATTCAGACATAAAAAGAATGAGATTTGCCATTTGCAACAATATAGATGGACCTAGTGAGTATAATGTTAAGATAAGTCAGACAAAGACAGATACCATAGGACTTCACTCACGTGTGGAATTTAAGCAAGAAAACAAATGAAAAAAGAAAACAGAGCCAAAAACAAGCAAAACCACTCTTAAACAGAGAACAAACTGGTGGTTGCCAGAAGGGAGGAGGGTGCGTGAATGGGTAAAACAGATAAAGGGGATTAAGATACACTTACTGTAATAAGCACTCAGTAATATAGAGAACTGTTGAACAATTTTTTAAAAAGATCATAGCAGAATTCAATAACACAGAAAACTGGGGCGCCTGGGTGGCTCAGTCGGTTAAGCGTCCGACTTCGGCTCAGGTCATGATCTCATGGTTTGTGGGTTTGAGCCCCACGTCAGGCTCTGTGCTGACAGCTCAGAGCCTGGAGCCTGCTTCCAAATCTGTGTCTTCCTGTCTCTCTGCACCTCACAGCTTGTCCTCTATCTCTCTCTCAAAAATAAATAAACATTCATTTTTTCTCATTGCCACGTAGTATTCCATTGTGTATATAAACCACAGTTTCTTTATCCATTCATCCGTTGATGGACAAATTTAGGCTCTTTCCATAATTTGGCTATTGTTGAAAGTGCTGCTATTAACATTGGGGTACAAGTGCCCCTATGCATCAGCACTCCTGTAATCCCTTGGGTAAATTCCTAGCAGTGCTATTGCTGGGTCATAGGATAGATATATTTTTAATTTTTTGAGGAAATATGGCCTTCTGTAGCAACGTGGACGGAACTGGAGAGTGTTATGCTAAGTGAAATAAGTCACACAGAGAAAGACAGATACCATATGTTTTCACTCTTATGTGGATCCTGAGAAATTTAACAGAAGACCATGGGGGAGAGGAAGGAAAAAAAAAAAGGTTAGAGAGGGAGGGAGCCAAAACATAAGAGACTCTTAAAAACTGAGAACAAACTAAGGGTTGATGTGGGGAGGGAGGGAGGAGAGGGTGGGTGATGGGTATTGAGGAAGGTGCCTGTTGGGATGAGCACTGGGTATTGTATGGAAACCAATTTGACAATAAATTTCATATTTAAAATAAATAAATAAATAAACATTCCAAAAAATTTAAATAACACAGAAAACAGAAAAATGGGAAAACTCAATGAAAGCAAAAGCTCATTATTTGAAGTGGTCAGTAAAATTGATAAACCTCTAAATAGGCTGATCAGAAATTAAATGCAAAGACATAATGAGTATTCTAAAATGTTGAACCCAACAAGATCCATAAAGAATAGCACATCAAAACCATACTCAGATACCACCTCACGCCAGTCAGAGTGGCTAAAATGAACAAATCAGGAGACTATAGATGCTGGCGAGGATGTGGACAAACAGAACCCTCTTGCACTATTGGTGGGAATGCAAACTGGTGTAGCCACTCTGGAAAACAGTGTGAAGGCTCCTCAAAAAATTAAAAATAGACCTACCCTATAACCCAGAAATAGCACTGCTAGGAATCTACCCAAGGGATACAGGAGGGCTGATGCATAGGGGCACTTATACCGCAATGTTTATAGCAGCACTTTCAACAACAGCCAAATTAAGGAAAGAGCCTAAATGTCCAGCAACGGATGAATGGATAAAGAAACTGTGGTTTATATACACAGTGGAATACTACGTGGCAATGAGAAAGAATGAAATATGGCCTTTTGTAGCAACGTGGATGGAACTGGAGAGTTATTTATGCTAAGTGAAATAAGACATACAGAGAAAGACAGATACCATATGTTTTCACTCTTATGTGGATCCTGAGAAACTTAACAGAGGACCATGGGGGAGGGGAAGGAAAAAAAAAAGAGGTTAGAGAGGGAGGGAGCCAAAACACATAGAGACTCTTAAAAACTGAGAACAAACTGAGGGTCGATGGGGGGTGGGAGGGAGGGGAGGGTGGGGGATGAGTATTGAGGAGGGCACCTTTTGGGATGAGCACTGGGTGTTGTATGGAAACCAATTTGACAATAAATTTCATATTAAAACAAAACAAAACAAAACAAAACAAAACAAACAAAAAGAATAGCACATCGAGACTAAGTGGGTTCAATCTCTGGATTTCAACCCTAAACCAGTTTAGGGTTTCAAGGCTGGCTTAAATGTAATTCACCATATTAAGAAACTAAGACAGGAAAACCTCATAATTATCTAAATAGACACCAAAAAAAAGTATTAGACAAAATCCAACATCCATTTCCGACAAGAATTCTCAACAAAGTAGAATTTCTTCAGCCAGATAAAGAATGTCTTTTAAAAAACCTACAGTTGACATCATACTTAATGGTGAAAGTCTGAATGTTCCTCCCTTATGATCAAGAACAAAATAGGGGTGCTTGGGTGGCTTAGTCGGTTAAGTGTCCAACTTCGGCTCAGGTCATAATCTCGCGGTCTGCGAGTTCAAGCCCCGCGTCGGGTTCTGTGCTGACAGCTCAGAGCCTGGAGCCTGTTTCAGATTCTGTGTCTCCCTCTCTCTGACCCTCCCCCGTTCATACTCTGTCTCTGTCTCAAAAATAAATAAACGTCAAAAAAAAATTAAAAAACAAAACAGAAATGGCAGCTGTCACCACTTCTATTCAACATCGTGCTAGACGATCTAGCCGGTATAATTGGGCAAGAAAAAGAAATTAAATGTATCCAGATTTTAAAGGAAAAAGTAAAAATTTCTTTATTCACAAACATGATCTTCTATGTACAAAATCAGAGAGACTCTATACAGAGCAGCAGTGTCCTCTAATATCAAATTCACACTCAATTTTTCCCAATTGTCCCCAAAATGTCTTTTGCAGCTGGTTTCCACCCCCCCCAAATCAGGATCTAGTCAAGGCCCCCTCATTGGATTCGGTAGTTAAATCTTTACTTTAGCTTTAAAACAGTCTCCTCCCTTTTCCCCCCTTAGTTTTTTATGACACTGAAGAGACTAGGCCAGTCGGTTGTGGTGTAGAATGAGCTACATGCTCGATTCAGTGGTTTCCCGATTGTGGGTTTAACTCATTCCTTGATCTCCTGCACTTTTTACAATCAAGAAGTTGTATCTCAGCACCATCCAAAGAAAAGAAAAATCAGACAAACCCAAATTACAGGACATTCTACAAAATGACCAGTACTGCTCAAAACTGTCAAGGCCATAAAAGAAAGAGAGAGAGAGAGAGACAGAGAGACTAAGAAACTGTCAAGGATCAGAGAAAACTAACGAAACATGAGGACGACACACAAATGGGGAATCATGGATTGAATTCCAGAACAGAAAACAAGTATTAGAAAAACTGATAAAATCCAAATCAAGTCTGAAGTGAAGTGACTAGTAACGTACTAAGCTGGTTTCTTAGCTCTGACAAATCTGCGGTTATGTAAGATGTTAATAATAGGAGAAAGTAGATGAGGGGTGCACAGGAACTCTCTGTACTACCTTTGCAACCTTCCCAAAAGTGTAAAATTTCCCAAAGGTAAAAGTTTATTGCAAAATTGGGTTACAGACTTAAATGTAAAAAAACATAAAGCTCCTTGAAAAGAAATATATGAGAAAAATATTTTGGACCTTCAGTAGGCCAAGTTTTTCACCGAGGAGGCCAAGAGCGCAATCCATAGAAGATAAAATTGGTAAATGGGACTCTGTCAAAATTAAAAACTTCTGCTGTTTACGACACCCTTGCTGGGATGAAAAGACAAGCGGACTAGGAGAAAATATCTGCAAAGCAAACATCTGACAGAGGACCTGTACCCATAATAAATTCTCAAAACTCAGTAATAATAATAATAATAATAATAAGTGGGCAAAAGATGTGAACGGAAACCAGAGAAGACAAAAGATGGTAAATAAGCAAACGAAAAGATGCCCCAAATCATTAACCTGAGAAGACGCAAATAAATGCCACCAAGAGAAACAACTACACACATCAGAATGATGAACATTTAAAAGACTGACCATATCAAGTGTGGGTTGGGATGCAGGGGATCCGGAACTCTCACATGATGCTGGTGGGGAATGTCAAATGGTGCAAGCGGTGTAAAAAAGTTTGTGGACGTTCCTTAAAACTTTGAACATATACCTCCCATATGACCCAGCCATTCTATTCCTAAGTTATTTACCACCCAGCCACCCACCCCCAACAAAGAAAGCGTAGGTCCATACAAAGTCTTGAACGCTAACGGTCATAGCTGCCTTAATCATAATACTCGATAACTGGACATAA
This sequence comes from Panthera uncia, assembly GCF_023721935.1. Classification (NCBI taxonomy): domain Eukaryota; kingdom Metazoa; phylum Chordata; class Mammalia; order Carnivora; family Felidae; genus Panthera; species Panthera uncia. Next base: position 7,864,963 of record NC_064807.1, on the reverse strand, counting down.
CTCATTTGTCCAGCGAAAGGTGAATATGTCCGTACCCCACACGATGGGATACCAGTCAACAATCAAAAGAAATGAACGCTTGTTACATGCAACAGTGTGGACGAATGACCAAGTAATCGTGTCCCGTGAAAGAAGCTAGACAAAAAAAGAATACCTACTGTATGATGTCATTTATATCAACTTCTAGGAAATGTAAACTAATTTACAGTGACTGAAAGTATGTAAGGGATCGCAGGGATGGGTGGGGGCGGTGGGCTCTGAGATGAAGGGGCAGGGAGAAGGGGAAGAAAACACAAGAAAACACAAGGAAACCACTGGAGTGACAGTATATTCAGCACCTTGACTGCAGTGACGATCTCACAGACATATCCAAATATCCAAATCGTACTCTTTAATTATGTGCGGTTTACTGTATGTCAGATATACTTCAACAAAACCATTTGTTTTGTTTTGTTTTGTTTTGTAACCACCACCCCAAAACCTGGAACATCTGAGAATGCACCAAGCCTGGAAATGAGAAGCCTGAAGAAAGCCACGATGGCTTTTGGCAAATGGCCGACAGTGTGGCAAGTGAAAGACGGATTAGAATTGGCCTAGAAATCCAAGCAAAGCATTTCGAACACGTAAACTCTACAATACTGCAAGACCACTATTATTCCCATTTTACAGATGAAAAATCCTAGGCTGAGGGAAGTTAAGGGGCTCTTGAGATTCAGGATCTGTAATGAAGTCTGTCTGACCCTAAAACCCAAGGATACAAGATTGCCTCCCAGTTCACTGAAGAACAGGAGCCATCTGATGAATACTGCATGTGGTCCCTTGTTGCCCTCTGTAAACATTTTCTGTAATCCTGCCCAATTTATTTTTCCAAAATGCAAATTTTCTCCTGTTATTCACTCAGCTTCATTTCCTTCACTGCCTTACAAGTAAAGTCTGAACTCATCGAGATGGCCAAGTGAGAGATCTACCTGCCTACTTCCACAGCATCATTTCCAATGATTTCTCCTGGATATTCCAGACATACCAAAATATTTACACGTCTTCTAAAATCGCAATGCATTTTTTACTTGCTCTTCTCACTTTTCTGTGTGCCCTTCCTCTGATTTTCAGCTCGGTGAAGGACCTTCCCGACTCAGTTTAAACACTGTCTCCTCTGCTGAAGTTTTCTCTGACATTCCGGAAACAATTAGATGTACCTTCTTTTACATGCACATCACTCTATTCGTACTGGTAATTCTTTGCGAATTTGTGGCATGCAATACACACACACACACACACACACACACACACACACACACACACACAAAGATATCCTCAAAGAGTTACTGATCTCTGTATCACAGGTACCCAAGCCCAACAGGAAAGGTTCCATAAGTGCTTACTGAATAAATGGATGAACGACAGGCAGGTGGATGAATAAGCAATTAAATGGATATGAAAACCAGTGTGTGAAATTGAACAAGAATAAAGAGAACATAAGGGTTTTCCTTTCTGTGGAATATAAAGGAAATCATAATGCCTAAGGCAGAAATATACCGGTTGCTACAATTATAACATATAGTACACCTTGTTAATTCTATATGTTTTCAACCTAAATTAGGTCTTAATTAAAGCGGCTATTATCTAGCTTACTTGATTGTGGGGTCCTGTTAAAACACTTTATTTAATCAAAAGTAAGGTACTATATAATTTGATGCAAGCATTAATTTTCCAGACTATAAAATAGTTGGAAACCAGGAAATCTGTGAACTACTCTGATTACTTGTCAAGAAGAAGAAAGCCAGAAGAATAACCTTTTTGTGACCCTCCTCCCACAAACAAAACTATTCACAGATTTTACCATTTCAAGATGTAACCTTGTTTAGTGCTCTCCTCCTGCAGATAACATGAGACATTAAAAAAAAAAAAAAATCCCACCATTTAAAATTTCAGGCTCCTTTCTTCCTCGATTGTTTATGGTTTTGAAGTATTTTTATGCCTGGCCAATATATGTTTCATTAGGTTCCTAAAATTTAATCTCAATATATAACTGGGATAATTTATGGTACCTTCTGGTTTGGGGAGGTTCTTTTATCATCTTTTTCTCTTGCCCAGAGCTCACATAAACATAATTTGGGTACCTTCTGCACACTGCTGTTTAATGTTAAAATCAGGCTAGAACGAATTCTTTTTTAAAAATGCAGAATAAGACAGAAGTGAAAAAAAAAAGTCAAGAAGCTTTGAGAACTACTCTCAGCTAATGGAAAAATTATTTTAATTACATGAGAAATGTTCTAAAGCAATCTTCTGGGTGAAAACAAAGCATTACTTATTCGTTGAGGAAAATGCTTTCCCTGAAGAAAATGTTCCCATGTTCGGAAGCGCTTCATCTATGAAATTAATGCCTTATACATGTAGGTAAAAAAAAAAAAAAAAAAAAATTTCACACCTTGGTAATTTTCTTCTAAAATGCTGCCTCATTATAGCAATAACATTTTGATTTACGCTAGAAAGGGTTTCTTTCCAAAGAACTAAAATGTATTTTAGAAACACACTTAAAAAAAAAAAAAAAACCTGAAATGTGCTCTATAAAGTACTAAACAAGTCCATAGCAGTGGACTTTGCTTTAAAAGGACAAAAGAAGCCATTTTAAACCACATTAAGCGTAATCATCTTTTTTCCCTCTGAAACATGATAGTAAAATGAGAATAAGAACTGAATGATTTCAGAGCGCAGCAATGGAAAGTTTGGGACTGCAATATGCAAAGACAAAATTTTGAAAAAACAACCTTGGACTAAGATGTCCATTAAACACAAGGAGTCCAAAAGCTGCTGTAATTTTTCTCGGATTAGCCTGAGAACACAGGATAGGCCATTTGTTTTGATTTTTCCCTTGACTATCTTCAACTTTGCTCCTGCATTTCCTTTCACAAATAAACAGGTTAACATAAGGAGGTAACTGATTGTGTAACTTATCACATTGTGATCTTTCAAGGGAAACGTTTCAGTTCATTCAAATTCTGTCTCCTCTCAACATCTCTCGTCTCCTGCATGAGAAGATGACAGTCTATAAAAGGAAAGGACACCATGTGTGAATTGAGTTAAGAAGGGTTCATGAGAGAACCGGAATCTAATTACATAAACACACTTCCCTACAGGTGGATATAAATTTGAAAATCTCTGAAATCTCATCTTTAAAGGCGAGCAGTGCTTTTTTAATTATGCTAAAAGTCCCTTGTCTGCTTGATCTCTCATGAACAATTTTAATCAGGCAAGCCTAATACACGCCGTCTCACAGACAACTTAACAGAGCTCTCAACTATGAGCTAATGGGAAGACAAGGAACCACAAGCATTTTTATTAAAAGGAAAAAAAAGGCCAGCCTAGAGATTTGGCCAGCAATAAAGCAAGATTAAATCATGCTTTTCCCCCACTTAGCCTACTTCACTTCAAGAACTACAGACATACAATTAATTTGCTCTTGAGATTTATTTTGTAAACATAAACACACCATGTTTAACATATTACATCCTCGCAGTTCACAGCGGTTTTCGTGATTCTCCTCTCTCATTCACAAATGGCCTAACGTACATTGGAGAGACCAGTTGGCCAGAATCGAAGAATAGCCCCCACTAAAATTTATTCTCCCCGGAAGAGCCAAAAAGCACTCTCTCCCGTCTACAGGAATCCTGAGAAGGGCAAAGGGAATGTCAAATGATAATTAAAAGAACCCACCCTTCAGCCAATCCCCAAGCCCACTTGCTTAACCAGCTATGTCCAGGAGTTTTCAGCCCATTCTAAGGCTCTCCAGATAGAGCAGCCTACCAGAACCCTCATTTTTCAGCAGCTCTAAACCATCTGAACATCACAGCCACCATTTTAAACTCCTTTCTCTTAACCAGTTCAACCCAGAACCCCCCCCCCCCCGCAAAAAGTATCGTTAATCGCCCCAGGGGCTAATCTGCACCTACGCAACACCGAATTGGTTTCAGTCTATCTTGATTGCCCCAAACTGCTTGAAATGAAAACTTCCACTTTTTAAACCCTGGTCTCAGTTTACCTCCGATTAGTGGCTGTGTGATTTGCAAGCTATTCTCAAGCAGCTCTGTGCCCCATTTCCTCCACCTGTAACACTGTAGTAATACTCTCCTTCAGAGGGTTGGTGTAAGAATTAAATGCCATGAGAAGGGAAATGGCGGGTATAAAAATTAAATGACATAGTTCACCCAGCACATGGCACACCCTTCATACACTCAAGTTTCCCTCCATTGTGTCCTAGATTAGTGTTTCCAGGCTCTTCCAGCATGGGCTTGATGGCTTCCGCTGAACTCTGAAGGAGACACTGGGTGTCTCACGTGCTCCCTGGCAATCTGTGCCAGGCTTCAGACGCAAGAGCAACCCTTCCCCAGAACCTCACTCTTATGATCTGCCCGTCCCTATACTCAGCTCCGTCCCTCTGGAGGCTTTCCAGCTATTTTCATTTGAGGGCTCCCTGGGCATCTCCAACTCACTCTGTTTTCCGGTGCCCTGAGTTAACGTTTGCTTATTCATCAGAGACTGCTTCATTTACCTTGCCTTCAGTTTTTCACCTGCCTGGCTCTCTTCCTCATTAGTGCTTCTGCTGCCTGCTAATTGCAATTGCATGCAATCCATTTAAATCGAAGCTTTTCTATTTACACTGATTTAGAAGACTATTCTTTACAGTTAAGCTGCAAGAAAATTAAAATACAATAGGTGAGGACAAGTAGGCCCTGGGAAAAAAACATATGGTTAATTCTTAGAAAATGAGTTCTGTTTTCTTTCGTTTTTACAATCAACACACATTTTACGCATTCGCCTATCAGATCTTGTGATTCTTCTGACCTGGTTGCTTGATGGGCGGTAACAATTCCGCTCTCTTATTGAAATGGTACGGTACGCAGATGCTGAAGAGTGAAAGGGGACAAAAGGCAGGGTAAAAGATAAAGAAGCTTTCAAGAAATGTTCACCAGCACCACTACGATTGCAAATACGTATATACAAATCCTTTTCAAACCCCCCAAAGTCGTTGTCTAATCTATCTTCAAATATCTCAGAATAAGAAAATCTAATTCTAGAGTTAAAAAGGCCAGATCTCTAATAAAGAATATTTTTCTGAAATAACGTAAATCAGTTAGGACCACTGTCCAGATATTTTCACGATACTCAACAGTCATTTTTTTTTGTTCTTTTTTACTTTTTTGTTCTTTTTTTTTTCCCTTTCCCATTCTCTCCCAATCCTCTGTTGGGTACACAAATTTAAAATGCTTAGTGATGCAAAAGAAAGTATTATTCTTTACATGAATATGAATTACATGTCTTTCCGTACTCCATGCTTGTTAATTTTCCTAATGGAGTATCAAGTCTTTCCAATATCCTCAAATTAATCCCAACCTGCTTCAAATTACCATGTTTTGAAGTTCTCTGCCTCAGGTTCTGGTCAAGGATAAAGTGCCATCATGGGCAGGCGGCTTTCTTTAAAGTAATAGAAAAGAGTAATAAAATAATTACTTCTTAGAATTTTACTTAGAAATTCTTGTGATGATTCTACTCAACTCACTCAGGTAAAATTTCGATCCAGCAGTATTAACATAAAAATTATGTCAATAACCCAGTTCATCACTACCTGAAACAATGGCAAAAACTTTCTTTTCCACTAAGCATTTGGTTTGCAAAGAGCTACTACACCTGACACCCAGATTGTGGATTCTAGCACCATTTTCCCATAAAAGGAACCAGGGCTCTTGGCAGAAATGATCCTAAGAGTGGAGTAGAAAATATAAGGGTGAATCTAATGCATCCTATAGTCCCAGACACTAAAAAAGTACTCAAAACAAAAAATAAAACTCAATGATGAGGTCATATCAGAGGGACAAGGGACACAGGGGTCATTTACAAAGCTCCCAATGACCAAAGCTGAGCCAATCTGAATAATAATATGGTGTTGCATTATAATCCAAAGTATAAAATAAGTATCCACGAGGGGCACCTGGGCGGTCCAGTCGGTTCAGCGTCTGGCTCTTGGTTTCGGCTCAGGTCGTGATCTCGAGGTTTCTTGAGTTCAAGCCCTGCGTCAGGCTCTGCACTGGCAGCACAAAGCTTGCCTGGGATTCTGTCTCCCTCTTTCTCTGCCTGTCCCCACTAGCGCTGTCTCAGTCTCCCTCCAAACAAACAAACTTAAAAAAATAAGTTAAAAAAACATCCACGAATCCATACTTACATAAATAAATGATTAAATACATACACAAACGGGGGTAGAGACAAATCTCATGCAGAAGTATTCCAAGTAATTTACGAAGACACCCCACTCTTGCGGGAGTGGAACAGGACTCCCCGCTCCTTAAGTGGGGGCCACACACAGTGCTTTCCTTCCAAAGGGGGAAAGTCTGAAAAGGGGGAGTAAAGAGTAACCTTACAGTGAGTGAGGACAGCCGCTGATGATATGGGAAACTGGGTGTGAGATATATAGGAACTCTCTGTACTATCTTCACAAGCTTTCGTAAATCGGAACCTATTGTAAAATTTAACAATGTGTTCTAAAAGTTAGAAAAAAAAAAAAATCCGCCATTGCCTTTGGGCTTTCTGCAGCTTGCTACCCGGCTGACCGGCAGAAACTCTAGTCAGTTCTAGAGCACTTCGACTGTCCAATTCTCGAGAGCACTCTCAAACCCAGCGGTCGCCAGCACTGCCTTGGATGGAAAGATGAGAGGCAGAGCCCTGCGTGGGAGTGTTGCTCTCCGTACGGCTAGTCGGGGGACTCAAAGAACCAGTTTCTTCATCTATACAATGGGGCAAACGTGCTTGGAGGGGTTAAGGACTCCTGGGCGGAGAGGGCTAATGCGATGGCCTGACTGCATTTCCACTGCACAACGTCTCTTGTACATCCAGTTCCACTCTCTCCCGCTTGGCCCCACTCAGATGTCAAGCAGTGGCCAGACCTGGCTGCTTCCAGTTGGGTTCTGTAGACAGGGTGCTCAAATGTTACTTTTTTTTCCCCAAAAATCAATTCATGTGAACTCTCTCTCTGGAAGAATAACTGGAAATTGGACACAGTGCTTGCCTCTTCGTGGGAGAACAGGCGGCCAGAGCAGAAGGGAGCCATGATTTGCATTGTATATGCTCTCGGGCTATCTGAGTTCTTTCCTACTACAGGTAAGCATTAGCTATTTAAAAACTTATGACAAAAGCAACAACAAGAAATCCATTATTGCTCAAGGATTGCTATCATTTTCTTATTTCTACCTTTGTATCTGCAATCTGTGTGTTATCTCCTTTTGATATAGCACCATCCATTGCAAAGGCAAGAAGCGTGGCTCCAGGAGACTAGTCTAAAATGATTTCAATCAACTTCTTGTGTAGCAAATCAGCTGTTTCAAAACAGCATAGCAGTCTTGGAATCAGAAGTGACTTGGGATGGAACCCAGGCCTCCTTACCGAACCTCCCCAAAAGCCCAGCTTCTTCATCAATAACCCTGGAATAGCAATACCCACACTTTATAGAGCTGGTGGAAAGATTAAGTAAAGTAGATGTAAAATCCTTAGCACAGGGCCTGGTCCATCTATTACTGTCATTGTAGGTATAAATGGAAGTCTGTGGGAAGATCTGATTTCTCACTCAGATGTCTTTTCCACTCAGCTATGGATCCAGAAGCAACTTCCAAGATTCAACACCCCTAAGATGCAATCGGTTTTCAGCAATTATTGTTCCAGTCTCCTAAAGAATACGTGTGAAATAACTAGAATGAACAGCATTTCAACACACGAGTCACACGCTATTGGTAATATAGTTAGAGTTGAGGAATTCTCAAAACCATCAAAGCAACAAAATATTCAAGGACAGTAACATTTAACACCTGATTAAATGGGCAGAATGCTCCAGTTGAAGTTGTCTTTGGGATTATGCTGGAAGATTGCATAAGTTTAAATGTTTAGATTATCTTCGCATCCTGGCCTTTGCCTTAGTTTAATGCAAAAGGGCTTGTCATATTTTACCAAGACACAGATTGTGGAGATTCGTAGTGATACATGTAAATAACCTTAATAAAAATGCAGGGTAGAGCAATACATATAAACATCTTAGGTCCTTTAATGAATATTTGTCGAGTGGACTTTGTGTGCATCAATACGTGAATAAATACCATGTTATGAATGCATACTCCGTTCGGCGAGTCATTAGAAATATTATTCCGTTCCTGTCTCCAAAAAAATAGCTATGTATTTTACCCTGATTTCCATTTTATTGTGGGTTTTAAATGGAAAACACTTCAAAAACGAATGGTATATTTCCACTCACAGGGTCTTTCGTGTGGATTTGCATGGATACACACACAACAACATAAATCCAGGCAAAAATATACATGCATATATATCTAGAGCAAAAATATACATACATCTCTATGTGCCTGGATATAATTTAAGATACAAAAGTACTAAAGATGTATTTGACAATTTTTCATACTTTCTAATTTTTTGGCTTTAGGGCTTTGCTGTAAGATTCATTAAAGCTGCTTCTTGCTTTTGAGGTCACCGACGACAAAAACAGCTCATGTGTATCTGATTTAAAGTCCCGCTGAGCAACTTGAGGGCTGCTACGAGCCAAGTGGACGAGTGATTTTCAGGCTGCGCCTGTCAGGGAAGAATGGGATCTGAAGCTACAATGATAAAACTCTTACACAGTTCCAAACACTTAGGCTGGAGACCACTGAGGAAGCTCCATTCCATTACTAAGTCACCCTGTCCAATAATGGCCATTGTGGACAAATTTTTTTTTCTCAGTTCTTCCATTTTATGTTACACTTCACAATTTGTAGGTCATTCGCAAGAACCACCTAATCCTGACAAAACATGTGAGCCAAAAGTTGGGCAGTTACTTCAGGGACTGAAGGCCACCAAACTAGTAAGTGGCAAGACTGGGATTTGTACCTACATCCTCTGTCCCCAAATAGAGTGCTCTCTCCCCCATCCCACAGCTGAATTCCTTCCTCTTCTATGACAGGTCCTGATTCCCGGGGCACAACACCCCATCTGCCCATCCCCTCATCCCTCCATTCCCCCCCCCCACCTCTTCATCCATGGTCTGCAGTCCTCCCTTGGCCTGGGGCCGGTCAACTCAGCAGTGACACCGTCCCAAATTTAAATCAGCCTTCTAGATAAGTCCAGCAAATGCGGTTCACTTTTCCTCAACACAGAATAAACTTCTTACCCAAGTCTTCAGAGGCTGATGGTCCTGAACCCGTCTTCTTTTTCAGGTTTAGAGAGTGTCCTCCGTGCCCTGGAAAGGTTCCTTCACACTGGGTCCCTTCCCTCCTGTCACCTAGTTAAGGTACACTCTTCCTCACCTCCAGCCTCACTGCCTCAAGCAGGCAGCAATCTCACTAACCAAACCAAGGGTCCCGACTAATCCACTCTCAGGGTGCCATGGACCTCGACTTCACTGGTGTGATCATAGCTGCAAGTCACATTTACTCATGGAATTGTCTGGTTAATGTCTGACTTTCCTCCCCAGACTGTCAGTGACACAAAGGGTAAAGATGAGGTCACTTTTTGGGCTCAGTCACTACTACATCCCCACTGCCTGGCCCAATTTCCAGCCCCACAGGAAGTACGTGATACTTTTTTCTAAAGCTAAACAAATAAAGAACTAGGCAAATTCCTTTTTCAGTCTTCAAATATTTGAAAATAACTACTATTCTGACGATTCCTCACTCAACACACATACACACAAAAGTTAAGTTTTGTTTGTTTTTTTAATTTTTTAAGGTTTATTTATTTTTAGAGAGAGATGGAGTTCTAGTGGGGGAGGGGTGGAGAGAGAGGGAGACACAGAATCGGAAGCAGGCTCCAGGCTCAGAGCCCAACGCGGGGCTCGAACCCACGAACCGCGAGATCATGACCTGAGCCAAAGTCGGTCGCTCAACTGAGCCACCCAGGCGCCCCCTCAAGAGTTAAGTTTTAATAAGGATACCACTCTGATCCTTGGAAATATTCCTTATATGACAAAGTTCCCAGATACTTCTTAAAACCTGGAAGTATAAATGAACATATTGGTTTTTTCTCGTAAGTAGAGGCTGTACCTTTTCCATTCCACACCCTGTATTTGCAATAAAACTCTCTAGGGGCACCTGGGTGGTTCAGTCGGTTAGGAGTCCGACTCTTGATTTAGGCTCAGGTCATGACCTCACTCTTCTGCAGACTGAGCCCCGTGTTGGACTGTGCACTGACAGCATCGTGCCTGCTTGGGATTTTCCCTCTCTCTCTCTCTCTCTCTCCCTCCCCCTCCGCCCCCCCCCCCCCCCCCCCCCCCCCCCACCTCTCAAAAATAAATTAAAAAACAAACAAACACACAAAAGTCTATGGCTGGGGCATAGGAGTAACAGGTAGATCACAAATTCCCAGGTCTTCCTCATATTCTTGACTACTGTGATTTCAGTTTCAGCCAATCATTTCAGATGGCTAAGGCTTTTTTTTTTTTTTTGGTCCTGATTCCCTTACTCCAACCATTAGCTGTCACTCCCAGCTTTATGTGATATGTAAATGTGATGGACGTGTTTCATCGAAATTGGTGATATAAATGATTAATAGGACAAAGTGAAAGAAAGAGCCGAATCACGTCACTAGAAATTCCTCTCTCCAAGCTGACATCAGTTCATTCATCACGTTTTGTCAACCGCCTAGGAATGTGCCCGTCCTCATAAAACAGCCCCTAATTTGGCCATCTATCTCCTGAACACTACCACGAGACGCTTTGTCCCAAGCCTTGCAAAATCACCTTACTCCAACTGTATGGTAAAAAAGTTACACAAGCTTAACATGACACACATTTCTAGCAACCTTAGGTAGTCTCTGGAGGACTGCTTCTTTCCTAGGTTGAGTCTGCACCAAGTATCTAATAACTAATTAAAAGAATTTTCCCAAGCACAGACATGAAACTGAAACACGGGTTTCAAAATTCCACTTCTGGTTACATCGGTTATAACATCCTACGTTTACTCCTCTTTTTTGAAAATAAAGACAGTATCTGCATAACGATCGTTCGGCGCCTTTGGTACTGATCGTCACTGCTGAACCATGACTGAACCGCTCATTTCTGCAGGTGATTTATTCCTGAGGCGTTAAGGGGTCAGAAGCATCAAAGAGCGTTCTCCCGGCTGCCTCGCCTTCCCTGGACTTCAATGCCCTTGCTGCCATCCTGAGTCTCCTTTGCGGAACCCGAGGCTCGTTTCCTTGGGATAGAGAAGTTAAAACCAACCCAGGAGGAGTTCTGCAATTCTGCCTTTGTTCCGACATCCAGTATTACGCCGTCTGTCCCAAGATGTTTATGCTTCTTCTTGGTTTCCTTCACGATCTAAACACAATATGCTGTGATCCTTTCCATCGTCACAAGCCTCATTTTGAGATTCAGCCTCCTGAACGCTACTCTCTTTAGTACTACTTGTGTATTTGTGTTCCTACCCATCCTTACGTACGAGAATCATTTGTGCTCCTATTGTCAGTATTCCATTCTAGAGAGCCTACACGTTTCATTTATTCGATTCATGTTGTACCGCTTGCCAAATATACGCAGTTCACCACACTACAGCGAAGGATACAAAGACACCTAAGATGGGGCACCTGGGTGGCTCAGTCGGTTGAGCGTCTGACTCAGGTCATGATCAGATCATGACCTCATGGCTCATGGGTTCCAGCCCCGCGTTGGGCTCTGTGCTGATGGCTCAGAGCCTAGAGCCTGCTTCGGATTCTGGGTCTCCCTCCTTCTCTGCCCTTCCCCTGTTTGCACTGTCTCTCTCTCAAAAATTAACATTTTTAAAAATTAAAAAGATACCTAAGATTTGGTCCCTCCCTTCAAAAAATCCAGAGAGAAAAAAGACTTTTCAGCAGAAATATAGGCTTCTACGTTACCAAGATAAAAGCAAATGCTGAGCAAGCACAGAACACAACAGCTAGCTCAAGGAAGGGGCTGCTGAAGTCTTCACCAAGGAGATGACAGGAATTGAGTCTTGCAGAGTAAGGACGTAGTCACTGAAAAACTGGAAATATGTGCAAACAAACGGCAATATAAAAAGCACATTGTTTTCATACAAGAGTGATGAACTTCATGTAGCTGGAATTTCAGTTACATGTAGTACAAGATATATAGCCTGAAAATATGGAGTCAGTTACAAGAAGGCTGTGTAATCTAGGTGTCCAATGTAAGATAAACAAAATGAAGCAAATACTTTCTGCAGAATACTAGGCAGCAGGTAGAAAAACAAAATCGAGATGTATTCCCAAAAGTCTGGCAGCTCTTTAAAAAGTAAATGGTGTCTAGAGCACAATACCAGCAATGCAAAATTAAAACGCATACGCATCCAATGTTTTTTGTGAACACACAATAAATCTACATGTTTAACAGGACACAGAACAGGATTCAGATCCAAAATAGGAAAATAGTGGGCGCGCCTGAGTGGCTCTGTCGGTTAAGCGTCCGACTTCGTCTCAGATCGTGATCTCACAGTCTGTGAGTTCGAGCCCCGCATTGGCTCTGTGCTGAAAGCTCGGAGCCTGCAACCTGCTTCCGATTCTGTGTCTCCCTCTCTCTCTGCCCCTCCCCTGCTCATGCTCTGTCTCTGTCTCTCTCTCTCAAAAATAAAGATTAAAAAATTTTTTTTTAAATACGAAAAGTTATCCATGGAGACGGAACATGATGGGGGTGGGAAAGGAGAACCAACAGATTTCTTTTTAAATGTGTATGCACCTGTTTGAAGTCCAAAGACATCAAAAACGTATAGTTTTCCTAGAAGTGACAGAAGTTATCAAGTTCAGGAATGTGGTAAAATCAAATGCGGGTGGTTTTTAGGAAGAAAATTCGGGCCCGCATGAAGTAAAAGCTCTGTAGCTATAGTTTCTTCTGGAGTCGAGGAAGAGAAGTTCATTACCCTTTTTCTGCCTGTGCTGAGCAGGCTTTTATCATTCTGCGAGAAAAGGCAATGTATCAGACTAAACTGACCAGACTAAACTGACGATAAGTAAAGACAGATGCAGAACTTTCGGGAACAGGTCAAAGTGAAGACGAGCTTTGACAGGGAGTCGATCACTACAGAGAAAAGCTGTATCTTAAGGCCCAAATTTGGGCTACCATCTTCTAGGAATTTTGTGTTTTTTAAACATTCCTGCACTGTGGTCGATGCCGGACTCAGTAAATACTGAGGATTTCACCAAGCTGAAGGTCTGTTGTTTTCTCGGGCGTGTGCCAGAGGGAGAGCAATGAGAAATTACGAGAAAGCCTCGCCGACTATGTCTCAGGAGCACAGCACAGGGATCCCTGTTATAAACTCATTCAAGCCCTATCGCTTGAGAGAGGAATCTTGCTTTCTCAAGAACTGCTTCAGCTGTACAAACAGACTTTCTACACAACTGTAACTGAACACTACCAGCAGTAAGCCAGCGTTTTGAAATGTCATCAAGCTCTAGTGCCAGGTGACAATTGTTTGCTGTGACATGATTTATGCAGCACATTTCATCCACTTATCTTAGACTCAAAGGAATGTCACCAAAGGGTTCGCATTCAGATGAACAGGCATGATTTCTAGCCCAACCGTTGCATCTGCGAAGAGTGAAAAACACACCTGGGAAGTTCCAGGACAGGATCCTACTGATTCAGTTTTGAGAGTGAAGAATTTAACAGCCACAGCACCAGCACCCTTAGGGGACCTCCCTCTATGGTGAGGACGTGGTTTGTCATTGGGATGCAAACAGTTGACTAAAATGTAACCGGAATCCAAATATATTGTTAATATCCTAAGTGACGTGTGCAAATGGTATGTACCATGATTAACAATACTCTATGGATAGAACCTTCCGTTTCCACAGATGTGCTCTCGAGGGTCAGGCGTTCATGTCCCCCTTTGTGGTCTGTGCTTCAGGAACATGACAGGGATGTTTTTACCCTCTGACTCTCTGGCTCCTATTGAATTATCCACATCCCATCCTTCCATCTGCTCACCTATTCACGTGACAGCAATATTTTGATAGAAGAACATCTTTAAAAGAGAGAATCTTCCAATAATGACCCTAAAACAATTTTACTTTTTAAAATATTATTACCTAGAGAAGGTAATCTATGTTCTCTGTGGGTGGTGACATATGGGTATTAGTTCCCTTTCTCTATATAAAATATGTGTTGCTTTTGTAATCCAGAAAAACAGATTTAAAAATATTTTTTAAGTTTAGTTAGTTAGAGAGAGAGAGAGAGAGAGAGAGAGAGAGAGTATGAGCAGGGGAGGGGCAGAGAGAGGGGGACAGAGAGAGAATCCCAAGCAGGCTCTGCACTGTCAGCAGAGAGCCGGACATGGGGCTCGAACCTACAAACTGTGAGATCATGACCTGAGCTGGAATCAAGAGTCAAACACTTAAGCGACTTAGCCACCCAGGTGCCCCCAAGAAAAAAAGATTTTAAAAGACTATGTAGTGACATGATTAGGAAGACCTTATTATAAGAAGTTCTCATTTTAGTTTTTTTAATTAAAAGTGTTTATTTATTGAGAGAGAGACAAAGTGCATGCTAGCAGGGAAGGGGTAGAGAGGTAGAATCCCAAGCTGGCTTCGGCTGCCAACGCAGAGCCTGATGAGGGGCTCGAACTCACGAACCATGATATCATGACCCGAGCCAAAACCAAGAGTTGGATGCTTAACCTGACTGAGCCACCCAGGCGCCCCAAGAAATTCTCATTTTTAAAAGGTGGTTATATATCGAAGGACCTGGGTCTGGGATATCCCTCTTGCCTTCTGTCTTTACCCAGGCTTACAGCCCAACTTAGATGTGAATACACATACGAGCTTTGTCCTAGGATCTGTGACCGAATGGACAGTGGAAGGCAGGGGCTGAGCAAATCTAAAATTACCTATCAGCTACTCAGAAAAGACACTGAATCTAGTCGGGGCTCTAAAAATGAGATTATATTATACGAATATGCCAAATTTTCTTAGGATGAGACACACTGAATCGGCATCTCGGCAATTTATGCTCAAGACTAAATGGTTTCAAATAAACACAAATACTCTTATACCTCAATAGACACATGCACAAAATAACCATCTATCTATTATGTTATCTAACATAATAAATTTAACACTGTTAGAAAAAAAAGTCCTTGTTTAATGAAAAAATTATCACTCATATTTGCCCAGGTTTCCTCTATGTTACGCGCGCATCAAGATAAACATCTAAAACATTTGAAAACATAACATTTTAACTTTTAATATTCAGCTTTACCTTTCTTAGCATTAAGCCTGAAACTAACACACTGAAGTTGTTGTAAAGCCTTATTCGTGTCACATATTCACCCCCTTCTTTGCACAATTTAACTGAAAGCAGCATTTCAGAGAGTTAGCTAGTACCTTACCTCCCATCTCAAGCTTAAAAGGATTATTAGGGGCTAAAAAAAGTCCTCAAACAGTGTATCACTAATTACATCATGAGAGGATAGTAGCTAGTGAAAAGCTACATGTGTCCACTACCAAAAAAAGTGCTAAAACATTGCTATTTTCTTGCCATTTCCAAATATACAAACTTCAGTTTCTACAGCGAGAAAGGATGATGCTTGGATATCACTTAACCAATTAATTTCCTAACAAGCAACATATTTTTACTATATGTGCAACAGAAAACTACAAACGCCTTCCAGTGCTTCTAATGTATTCTCACCCTGATGTATCGAATGTTCCCACAGATGATTTCTCTAATGTATTCTCACTCTGATGTATTAAATGTTCCCACAGATGATTTCTCTTGTAAAATGACAACGGGTCATGGTAACCTACAAAATCCAACATTTTCCAGTGAGTTCTAACACCCATTCCTGAGATCTCTTTTTTTTCTTATATTCTTTCACTAATATTCATTTCAAATATAGGTTATAGTAACAGTCCCACTGCTGCCTTTAACAGTAATTTGTAACTCAGCTTTTTATGTCCCTCCATACAGGAAATAAATGTAAATACAGCTCATGAGGCAAGATGTTGCATAAAATATAATCATGCATAGTATCAACAATATGCTTAACGATTTAGTTTATAGCTACTGGTTCTTATATCTTATGTCATTAGGTAGGTGGTATTTACTGCAAGGTAAGCACTTTGCAAATTTACACAGGAGAGAAATTTCAAGTTCATGATTGTTATGAAAGGAAAAATAAAAAACAATCTATTTAAGCACCTTATGAGATTCTATCTCATATAATTTAAACTTTTCTGGTAGTTTTGAAATATTATTCTAGGAAATGTTAAGAATATGCTAGGTGATTTACAAGGGCATCGAGTTTCTTGGCGGGGGGGGGGGGCGGTGGTTACAGTCTGAGTTAGATAGCAAGACAGGTAGCGAATGATTTAAATCCTACAGTAAACTTTACATGCTAATATTCTTGAAAGAACATAAGAGAATAGCAAACTATTTGAACGGCATGAAAACACAAATTGAATTGTGTTTCTTTATTAAACATTATGGTTCATCATTTTTATTCACTTAATCCAGTTTCCCAATCCTCGAAGACAATTTTAACAGATACTGTGCTGGTCAGTAAATAGCATTTGGCATCATCCCAATCCTCACTTTCACAGAATATGCTTTGGATGAAGATAGATTGAACACCAACATGTAACATCCGTTCGATAAAGTCAATAAAAGTGATGACTAAGCAACGGGAACGCATCTCCCAGACTTCTCATCTCAAAAAGGTATAACTTAAGAACTATTGCACTCTCAAGGAATAGGCTCTTCCTTGGAGGAAGTACAAATAGAATATTCTGCCAGATCAAAGTTTTGAAAAAAAATTTTTTATTAACATTTATTTATTTTTTGAGAGTCAGAGAGCACGAGCAGGGGAGGTGCAGAGAGAGGGAGACACAGAATCGGAAGCAGGCTGAGCTGTCAGCACAGAGCCCCATGCGGGGCTCAAACCCAGGAACTGTGAGATCATGACCCGAGCTGAAGTCAGTCGCCCAACCAACTGAGCCACCCAGGCGCCCTGGATCAAAGTTTTTTTAAAAAATTCACCGTAACCTAATAATTAACCACTGACAAGCCTGTTAAGAAGCTGAAGTACGCACAAAGCAGGACTTAATGAGCACATACAAGGGACTTTACAAAATGTTTCATGAACAAAAATAAATACAAGAATTAAAATCTCCATGAAATATACTATCATATATCATATATATGATTTATTGATATTAAATTCACACCCAAGGTTATTAAATTTGCATATCCAGTTTTACAAACACCTGTATGAACATACTGGCATAAGCTATTTTGGTTTTTGTTTTATTTCGGTTTTAGCTACAAACAACCATTTGGAGAATTTCTGAAAGTAAGAACATGCCCTTTCTCCTCGACTAAATATTTATTTCAGTAAGAAGAATTAAGTTGTCAGAGTAACAAAACTGATTGTATTTTCCAAATCATAAAGCAGTTGGTGTTTACCCTTCCCAAAAATGAAAGATGGGGAAACATTCCCCAATTCATTTTATGAGGCCAAGATTACCCTTTTTTTTTTTTTTTTTAATGACAAAAACAAGAACATTTAACTACTACCAATAGTCCTCAGAAAAACAGACACAAAAGTGTCTGGAATAAAATGCTAACAAATCAAACCTAGTAACATATTGGGGCTCCTGGGTGGCTCAGTGGGTTAAGTGTCTGACTTCGGCTCAGGTCACAATCTCACGGTTCATGAGTTCGAGCCCCATGTGGGGCTCTGCACAGACAATGTGGAGCCTGCTTGGGATTCTCTCTCTCTCCCCCTCTCTCTGTCCCTTCACTGCTCTCTCTCTCGCTCTCTCTCTGTCCCTTCACTGCTCTCTCTCTCGCTCTCTCTCTCTCTCAAAATAAATAAAAATAAAACTTAAAAAAAAACTCTAATAAATGTATAAAAAAATGTAATGAATCATGACAAAACGGGATTTACCCCAGAATTCAAAGTTGCTTTATCATTAGAATTATCAATCATAGTAATTTACCAGGTTAACAGACCAACAGAGAAAAAGCACTGGGTCATCTCAATTTAACATCCACTCATAAATAAAAACTCCCAGAAAACTGGGAATAGAAAGGAACTTCCTCATCGTGATTAAGGGCATCTACAAAGAACCTACAGCTAACATTAGATTTAATGGTGAAAGACGGAATGTTTTATTTCTAAGATCGAGAGGAGGACAAGGCTATCCTCCCTTACTATTTCTATTCAACACCATAGATCCTAATCAATGCAATAGGGCAAGAAAAATGAATAAAAGGCAGACAAATGAGAAAAGAAGACGTAAAACAATCTTTATTTGCAGACAACATGATTATCTATGCAGAACATCCTAAAGCATTTTTTAAAAATGCTATTAGGAATAGGAAGTACATTTAGTGACATTACAAGGTTATAAGGTCAATATATAAAAATTCAAATATGTTTCCATACTGGCCATATTGTATCTCAATACTATTGAAATATATAGTATAAATTATTTACAATAGTGTCAAATATAGGACACACTTAGTGATAAAATTAACAAAAAATATATGCAAGAAACTAGAAAACCAGAAAATAATAAGAGAAATTAAAGAAGACCTAAATAAATAGATATGTCATGTTTACAGATTATAACACCCAACAGAACTACAATATTAATTTTTGTGAAATTAATCCATAGACTCAACACAACTGCAGTCAAAATTCCAGAATTCCAGGAAGGTTTTTCTTGTGGATTTTGACAAGTTAATTCCAAAGTTTATATGCAAATGTAAAGGATCTAAAATAACCACCACAACTTTGAAACACAAGACAAAGTGGGAGAAACTACACACTATCTATAATTTTAAGACTATAAAGCTACAGTAATCAAGAAAGTAGGATACGGACATAAAGTAATAAAAAAAAAATGGAACAGAATACATCCATACACATACAGTCAACTGGTTTTCAATAAAGACGTCAAGATAACTCAATGGAGAAATTACAGTCTCTTCAACAAATGGTGCTGAAACGACTGGATACTCACATGGAATTATATGAAACTTGTGTCACACCATATAGAAAAACTAACTCAGAATGTATTATAGACCTAACAATAAGATTACAAGCTCTTAGAAGACAACATGAGACAATGTAAGTGACATTAGACAAAAATGTTTCATATTTCACAAAAACTCCAAGAAAAAAAATTGATAAATAAAACTTCATCCAAATGAGACTTATGTCCTCTGAAAGGGCAAATTTAAGAAAATGAAAGTGCCAGTCCATAGTCATGGGGAAAAAGTTTGCAAAACATATTTCTGATAAAGGATTTGTACCCAGAATTATGTAAATATATTAAAAGCGCTAAATAAGAAGGAGACAAAAAAAAAAAAAAAAAAAACATGATTTTTTAAAAAATAGGTAAATGGTCTGGACAATAACAAAAACAATAGGCAAATGGCCAATGAGCTTATGAAAAGATGCTCAACACCAACAGTCATTTTAGGGAAATACAAATGAAGACTAGAATGAGATACCACTACATTTTCACTGGAACTACAGCCACAATTAAAAGCATTGTCGATACCTTGCACGGCAAGGACAGGGACAACTGGAACTCTTGTACCCTACCAACAGGGATACAAGACGGTACAGCTACTTTGCAAAACAGTTGGGTGGTTACTTATGAAATTAAACCTACCCTTCTCATAATGACTCAGCGATCTCTCCGCTACTCACTTACCTGAGTGAAATAAACACATATGCCCAAACATTTGTACTAAATGTACGTAACTGCTTGACTCACAAGAGCCAAAAACTAGAAACAATCCAAGTACCCACCGATTAGTAAACAGAATAAACAAAGGGCAGTGCGGCTATACCGTGAACTACCATGCAGCAGTGGAAAGGAACAAACTACGTGATGCACACACCATCTAAATTCAGGTACAATCTGAAGAGAGCCAGGTACAAAAACCATATACTGTCATGTATATGCTGTGATAGGAAATTCTAGAAAAAAGACAATAATAGACATAAAGCAGATCTGTGGTCACCAGAGGCCAGGGAATGCCATAGAGGATCAATGACAAAAGGCTGGGTACAAATGTTTGGCAGTGATGAAAACGTTCTGCTTCTTGACTGTGCTAGTCGTACATGACTAAACACATTCGTCAAAATTTGCCACACTGCACACTTCACATTGGGGAATTATACTCTATGCAAACTGCACATCAATACAGCCAATTAAAAAAGGTAGCAATCAAACGTACATTGAAGATATACATTGGTGGCAATGTCTGACAGCTTACCTATCCAAGAAAGAATGGCACTTTGAGTATGTAAAAATGCCAGCGCTAAACAACAACAACCAAAAACCCAAAGGGTATCAGTGGAAAAGTGAGTCTCTTGCCCAACCCTAGATTTCTAGGCTTTGGTTTTTTTTTTTTTTAACTTCATTTATACTCACAAGGAAACTATATTACAATATGAGGACCTGCTTACTAATTAAGGTATCTATATATTTTTTATTTTTTTTTAAAGAGAGTATGTGTGCACCTGCGTGGGAGAGAGAGAGAGATGGAGAGGGAGAGGGAGAGGAGAAGGGAGAGGGGGAGAGAAGGGGGGAGAGAAGGGGGGAGGGAGGGGGAGGGAGGGGGAGGGAGGGGGAGGGAGAGAGAGGGAGGGAGGGAGGGAGGGAGGGAGGGAGAGAGAGAGAGAGAGAGAGAGAGAAAATCCCAAACAGACTCCACACTCAGCACAGAGCCCAACATAGGGCTCGATCCCATGACCCTGGGATTATGACCTGAGCCAAAATCAAGGGTCAGATGCTCAATGAAGCTCCCAGGTATATATATTTTAAAGGATGCTTTATTAAAATAGAAGACTCTTTAACTGATAATAATACATAGGCCATTCCTTTCCAGAGGAAGACCTTCCCCAAAGGCCTTATACTCTGGAGACTTTACCCTGTAAGTCAGATTATCAGTGATCTGTCAGAATCATGGTATCCCACATTTAACAACCTGCCAATCCTTGTTCGAAACTTTATTTGCTGGCAAATACAATATAAACCATTACTTAACAATATGGCAACTCGGATATATTACAAGCCCCATTAAAACATCCTTAACGAGTAACTACAAAATCAAAGCTATTATTCCTGTATTCCAGGAGCTTACAGTACACCTGGGAAGAAAAGGCCTCCACACTGGACACTTCTATTAAGAACCAAGATACTGTATATGCCCAAGTAGAACGGTGAGCGGTAAAGACACCAAGACTGCCATGGCTAAAAAGAAACCAAAGGGGACAGAATGAGATAGGAGAGACTTGACCATTCCTGAACAAAGGGTTTGAAAAAATGAACGAGCCTGAGACTGACAGAGATATGAATGACTATGTGAGCAACATTTTCACTGGAGAAAGTACAGACTCCTTGCCGAACTGGAAGATTAGAGACGAGTACAAGATAAGGTTGGAAAGATAGGATTCAATTATTATTATACGCCAGGCATAGTACAAAAATGGAGCTGTTTGGAAAGAAATTCTAGATTTAGGACTTTGGTCTTTTTACCCTGTAGTAGTAAAGTAATGGCAATTTCACATTCATTATCTCAACCAATCATCACAACAAATGATTTTATAGAATGGAGAAACAAAAGGCCTAGGAAGGCACATTCTTACACTTAACACAGCCAGAGCCAGGGCAAAAAAGCCCAGTGCTCTTTTCTCTCTGTCTTCTATACCACTCAGCTCCTCTAGCCAAGAAAACAATACCTCTTTTTGTTTTTTAAGTGTGATCGTGAGGGGTGCCTGGGCTGGCTCAGGTGGTAGATCATGCGACTCTTAATCTCAGGGTTATGAGTTCGAGCCCCACATTGGGCAAGAAGCCCACTTTAAAAAAATTTTAAAGTAGGGGCACTTGGGTGGCTCAGTTGGTTAAGTGTCTGATTCTTGGGTTCAGCTCAGGTCATGATGTCACAGTTCATGTGTTTGAGCCCCGCATTGGGCTCCACACTGCTGGTGGGGAGCCTGCTTGGGATTCTCTCTCTCTCTCTCTCTCTCTCTCTCTCTCTCTCCATCCCTCCCCACCCTCTCTCTAAAAATAAATACACTTTTAAAAAATTTTTAAATAAAATAAATAGGGGCGCCTGGGTGGCTCAGTCAGTTGAGTGTCCAACTCTCGATTTCAGCTCAGGTTATAATCCCAGGGTTGTGGGATCAAGCCCCGCATCGGGCTCTGCACTAAGTATGGAGCCTGCTTGGGATTCTCTCTCTCTCTTTCCCTCTGCCCTTCTCCCAGTGGCAGTCTTCTTTTTCTAAGATAAAAAATTATCAAGGGAGGGAGGGAGGGAGGGAGGGAGGGAGGGAGGGAGATGTGATCAAAGCAATGTTTTAGTTAAATACATATGCTCAGGCTGTATGGGTTGAAGTAGAAGGCAAAGAACAAAGAAGCATGGAGAGGAACTAGTACTCTACTATAATAATCCACAGACGGTGGGAACAATAGGAATGAAAGTTATCTTTCATGGGCTGTTTAAGAAGATTCACTTGTTTGAAAATGCCAAGAGACTCAAAAGATAACTAGGAGACCAGGAGAGCTGCTAATAAAATTGAAATTGTCAATAAATAGATCCATTTTGTAGAGGAAATTAGTTACTGTTGTCAAATGATGCCCAAACACCAAGATATTAGGTCAAACATTTTATGAGTCTCAACCCCCTTAAAACAAATAACCCAGAGTTTACCCCTACTGGATATTTTATTTACAGATATTCGTAACTGTCTGTACTTAAAAAATCTAGACCCTCCACCAACCCTCAGAGGTATCCATATTTATAAATCCCAGTAAGAGTTTATGCCCACTGTCTAGAAACCTTTAAAAATAGTTGGTACACCTAAATCTAAAGAATTAGTAAATATTACCTGTTTAATTAAATCTATCGAGTCGAGGCTTTCTTTCAGGGCATCGGGATTATCTGCCAATCCCAAATAAACGCCCAAAGGCGTGCAACTAAGAAAGTATTTTAAAATCTATAAAAAGATAAAATCTATCTTACCTCTTAGAAATTATTTCTCAGGGCAGGGTTCCATTTTTAAATTCTCCTAAGATTCTCAAGAATTCCATTCAACTATGATATTAGTTAAGGGACAAGAACACTGGACGAGTAGCTCCTTAAGAGCTGTAAGTCGATACCCCACACATCAAGTAGTCTTTAAAAGGGGATAACGAAGAGAGTTAGGACCAAGGGAGGGAGAGCTGAGCCCCAATGAAATCCCATCCAGCCTGGAGCAAACAGAGCAGAGGTCAGTGCTGCTCTTTGCAACGGCCAGTAGAGGCTGCCAACGCACAGGGACAGGAGCTCCCAGTCGACCCCACAGACACAGGAGGAGGTGTCGCCAAAACATAAAGCACTTCCCTGGTATAATGGGAAGACCAGCGTTTTCGGAGCTCATCACAGAGCATTATTCAACAGCAATCACCAAGAGTCTTTTCAACCATAGCTTCTGGGCATGTGTCACAGGAACAAAGGAATCGCAGTGCATCTTGAGCACTTTTGAAAGCTGATCACACTTAGCAGCTCTCTGACCAAAGGAGACCATCGAGCCTTATGGGAATACCTTTCCAGAGAGGATCCCTCAGACATGAGAAAGTGGATATTCTCACTTAGAATACCCGGATTTATCGTCTTTAAACCCTCGTCTGAATAGATGGATTAGTTGGCTTCTTCAATTAAGGTGAATCTTTTACAGCTGGAGGAAACGTTTCGTTCAGTTACTGGATGCGAGGCCATAACTGGATCTCTAATTTGGAAGTATCAGTCTCAAAAGACAAACATTAATATGCTTAGAAGGAACTTTCCGCCTCGTCAGCAGTCAGGTGGGATTCTGGCCGTCTGGGTCCCTCCCCCCCAGCCGGGAACAGGAGGGCTCAAACACGCTGAGTGGCGGTCGCATTTTAAAATTCACTTTGTGAATCTGCTCTGCCATTTTAAGAATTATGTATCTGGCCCTTTCTGCGCTCCAAACACTGCTATTTCGTGTGGAGGGGAACTCTGCCGTCAATCACAGCTCGCGTTCGCCTCGCAAATACGCGCCGCAACTCTCACCTGTCACTGCTCTTACATGTAACGTAGGCAGCTCAGCACTAAATCAATTTAAGGAACTGCAGAAGTTAAATACATACGTTATTATTATGATGACAGAAAAGGCAAGGAATGTCTTGCAGCTCCATTTGCTTTCTTTGTTAGGGAAGAAAAAGCTAATTATCTGTAGCTGTCAACCATGAAGACCCAGACCTATTTAAATCAACATTAGCCTTGGACAACTGAAAACGGTTCTCATATTTTTGCCTGATTGTTTTCTTTTTTGCACCAAAAAAACCCCCATAATTTCATACAAAATATTAAACATTCTGAAGGACAATGTAAAAACAAGTTGAAAAACTGTAAAACTACACGTCTGTATCCCTTTTCGCAACCAATTTAATATTTCAAAAAACTGCCAGGTTTCCGTAATATCCATTCTCTAATTAGTATAGCCAAAATTTAGACAGATGTAAAGCCTCACCACACAAATTCCTATTAATAGCTATGAGACTTAGAAAATTCAACTGAAAGCCCACAGACTTCTTGGTTACAATGAAATTATGTCACTGACGATCAAGGAAGAAGTCCATTTATTTAATTAACAAAAGAGAAAAAGAGAAACACAGTCCAAAGTTGAAATGCTGATAAATGGGGTGCCTGGGTGGCTCAGTGGGTTAAGTGTTCGACTCTTGATTTCGACTCAGGTCATGATCTCACAGTGACATCGAGCCAGGGTCAGGCTCCACATTGACAATGCAGAGCCTGCTTGGGATTCTCCCTCTCTCTTTCTCTCTCTCTGTCTCTCTGTCGCTTCCCTGCACTTGTGCTTCTGAATGTGTATACACTCCCTCTCGAAATGAGTAAATAAATAAAACTTAAAAAAAAAAAGAAATGCTGATAAGTGACAGAAAATTCACACAGGCTCATGGGCTTCTCGTTTGTACGTTATTGTCTTTAGTTCCCAAGCTTCCTTTCTCCGGTCCAGTCCTATTAGAATCTACAAGGAATAACTCGTTGGTCTTGAATTTTCTCTTTTCAGATTTAAGGATCAACTTGCATATTTCTAGACTATCAAATATGAACTAAAAGAACATTCTTAAGAAGTCAAAGACAAATAAACCTATTATCATTAGTACATAAACTATGGTATCTCTTAACAATGTGCTCCTAAAAGTATGCAAAGATCATTATTCGTGATGAGGAATGCAAATATCCCCTGCATTTGCTCTCAGAGTTTTCCAGTGATAAACATTATTTTCTGCTATTTTCTTTAGAAGAGTCCTTCTCACACAAGTATACTTAGGAGTAGTTTACAATTTCACATATTAAAAACTGCCTATTTAGCTTTCTGATGCATTTTTAAACACATGTAACCCCTAATATATGCAAAACACAGACAAATTGAAACGCACTCAATAACGGAAGATAAAAATTTGAGAAATGGCCTCACACAATTATAGTTTTAAAAATGATAGCTCCATACATAAATCCCTAAACCCGCCTTAAACAGAAAACTATTTCTAACTACAGCTGACTCACAACTCCAAGATTCTGATGTTCCACAACCCCTCCTTGAAATCTGAAGGAATCGCTATTGGAGACAGGGAGAAAAAGTCAAGAACCATTAGTATCAAGAAGATAAAAAGCAAACTATCTCAAATCCCAAGAATCACATAGGAAGATGGCTAAGGTATACAGACATGGCCTATCGTGTAGGTAAGGAAGTTTAGTTAAGTAACTAACCTGCCAAAAACTAAGTACAGTTCTCACTGTCCAAAACTAGCAAGTGACAGAATCAAGACTCCCTCTCAACTTTTGACAACAAAGCCCAGGTTCTTTTCACAACATGAGACTACCTCCAAGCAGAATTCTTCTCTGGCTTCACATTTCTAGAAATCTGTATCTATCAAGATTGAGAGACAGCTGACATCCTTTACAATTAATGATGCTGGTGACAGTGTTATTCTGTATGCACGCAAACATGGCAGAAATGACAGAAATATGATTAGGGGGTAGCCCTTTGTCTTAAAATAAGGAGGGGAAGATAGATGGTCTTCACGGGTCCTTCTAGCGCTAACATGCTAATATTCTTTGGGTTATTTATCTTGCTAAGATATTCGGGAACAGGTAAGCAGCCTCTGGCTATTTCTTTTCTAATTTTCCGAAATCTGTTCAAGATAACATTATAATTCCTACTTGATCACTGTTTTCTAAAAACTTAAAAACAGTATCCCTGCTAACATCATTCTCACAACTTGGTGAGAGGGATTATTATCTTATATAGGTGAGGGAAATGAGGCTCAAGAAGATTGTGGCGACCTGGCCTGAATCACCAAACTATAAATAACAGAGCAATTCCAAATGCAGGTCTGTCCTCGTCACACCTCAGGACAGTTGCCACCATGTGCCAGAGGCTACCAGAACAACAGCATTAATTTGTCCATCACCATTACTTTGTCACATCCTCCCTCGTTGGGGATGTAATACAATTCCGGCCCCATTTTACAAATGAGAAAATGGAGACTCAGAGAATTCATATCACTTGCTCAAGGATCCTCACAAAGGATGGCAAAGCCAAGTCTGAAGCCCCAGCCTCCTGCCTCCAGAGCCCACTGTTTCTCCTGTTGTTATATTTCATTGTCAGTTACCGGTTGGCTCTTTGAAACATAGCTTTGAGACATCTCTGTGCCTACCCCGTGTAACCTGGTCTCTCTAAACCTGACTTCACCGAGTATAATTGAGCTCACGAAGGCATTGCTTATGTGTGATACGGTGACTTCTGTTCACAATATAGATTCTATTTTCTAATCATATTTGTCTATGCCAGTCAAAAAGATCCCCACCCGGACTTTGAATGATCAAGAATAAGATTTCTAATTATCAGGAAGATCTTACTTGAAAACCAACAGAAAAAAAGAGGCCTAATTTGGAAGCTTGTTAAATTATAAATCAGCCTTCTCTTCGTGTACATCCACTTAACAGGACAGACAGTGGTGCTGCCTCTCTGTCTTTAATTTCTCAGACTCTTTCTACCCGAATGCACTGCCATTACTGAAGGCCAGAATGATCTCATTTAGCCAAGCAGCTTCGTGCCCTTTCATTAGGCCCTAATCTAAATTATACTATAAAGACATAAGGCTCTGTACTTGTGACTGGCTCATGATAAAGGGCACTGGCTGGCCATGTGGCCTGATGAAGTCTTGGGACACAGAGGGTCTTTTTTGGACTTTATCAGTCTTAGAGCAAGCAATTTATTTTGAGCCAGAAAAATAAAATATAATCTTGGGCCATCTGGTTCTGTAACACTCTTTATTTGTTTAGAAAGGTCACTGTTGTCAAGTTATTGAATGTTATCTCTGGAATTGACAGGAAGAGAGAAGTTTCTGAAAGCAGGCCAGGAATATTAAAGCACCGGATATTAAGGTGTAAAGTAGTATTTAAAAGCCTGGGCTTTAGCGTTAAAGAGACTACAGTTCAAATCCCAGCCCCACCACCCACCAGTCCAATGACCTTGGGCAAGTCGCCAGCTTTCGTAATCCATTTTTCCTATCCATAAAACCTAGAGAGTGACACTCTAGAGGGATGCTGTATAATGGTAAAATGATGCAACATCGATACTCCTAGCTTGTGGTTACCACTCAAAATAATTACTATATATTAAATATTATACTATATCATCATATATATTAAATATATTATATATAAAATAATTATTATATGTAATAACTATTCGATAATTGTTATTTTCTGTGTAATGTTTTGTTCTCCTTTTTCTTCAGTTTTGTATGAAACTACAATTTCCATTGCTTTTATAAATGCTTCTCTAGAGGGCAAAGTGGAATTTAAATACAGACTCACAATTTACGCTATGCCTGTCAAATATGTGGATTCAGAGCCTAATCCTCACAAAAACCTCATTCTATCTTAAGCGTTTCGGCAATATTCACTACTTTCCAAAATCAAATCTGTGGCAGCCATTACTTTCTTGGGGGAACAACCAGGTGGCTGTGTCGCCGAACAGTGAATAGTAACCAGCATCAAACCCATAGCTGAACATCCTCAGTGGGCTGGGAGCACTGCGTCTTACGGGACACCTGTTATCGTGTCCTGATGCTGTTATGCAATAGTTATTTTCTTTGCATTAGGTAGTCTTCTATTAATGTCTCACGGGCATCCTGAGGCCCAACTACTGCAGGAACAAGATGATCTAGAGTTTTTGTAGACAGACTCGTTAGGCCTGGCCCCTTTGTGAGAAGAGACCGGCAATGTGATTAAAAATATGCAAATCATTAAAACCTACATCTAACAAGGCAGCTCGATCAAAATTCCATCCAGAATGTTGCCAAAGAGCAGTGTTTTCAATTCAGCAGGCTGGGTTCCAGATCAACTTATCTAACCCCTCATTGACCATCTCAAGGGTGGGCAAAGATTTCCCTCGCACGTTGGCACAAATGGCTGTCCTGACGTGTTGAACCGAATTATTCCCACATATGACTGGTTTCCCCAGACCACAGCAGGCACTCTAAGTTAGAGCAAGGCTAGTATCAGGCTGGGAAGAACAAATCCATCTGTTTTCTACCCAGTATTAGCCGCTACAGTTTCCTGTTTGGTGTTGACAGTAACAGGCACACATCTTCCCTATGAACCACTGAGTGAGTTCTCTGTTTACTCCGGAAGACTGACCAAAGACAGGTGGCAGTTATGAAAGACAAACTTCAAGCTCCAAGATCTAGCAAAGGTGGACTACTTGCAAACCAACAAAAATCTAAAACATACACACTGAGTCAAGGGCTACAAAGATAAACAGACCAGGGAAGTCGATAAGCCTAGATGGAAAAACACGTAGGAGTTCTCTTGATCGACCTTCATTTGCCCAACTTAGCTGTATGACACCACATCCTGCACTTCCTCCCCAACCATAGTAAAAGATGCCCATGGCGTGCTGAAAACTCCCAGCCTGCAGTCATCTCTGGGGCGCCCCTCACAGGTTTGCTACCAAGAGCTGAGTTGTATGCACCCCCAACACCATTTTGTTCCAAAACCTCATGGTGGGGGGGGGGGGGTATTGTTAGTGTAATTAGCTAATCTAATTAAATATTAGGTAAGCCATGAAAGCAAAAATCAACAGTGTTCTGTCTTTAGAAACTAAATCAAAAGCTTAGGAAAGACTTAAAGGTAAATCACTACACACTTTGCTGTTGAAATAGGTAAAAGTAAAAAACAGAAAAATGGGCAAAATCTAAAATAGAGAATGGTGGTTCTCAAATTTTAGTGTGGAGGCCTTGTGAAAACAGATAACTTAGCCCCAGTCCCTTGGTTTCTGAATCAGGAGGTAAGGGGTGAAACCAGAAATCTGTACGCTAAGAAATTGCCAAGTAAAACTTGGGGCACCTGGGTGGTTCAGTCAGTTAAGCATCTGACTTCCACTCAGGTCATGATCTCACAGTTCGTGAGTTCGAGCCCCACGTTGGACTCTGTGCTGACAGCTTGGAGCCTGGAGCCTGCTTCAGATTCTATGTCTCCCCCTTTCTCTCTCTCTGCCCCTGCCCTGCTCCTGCTCTGTCCCTCTCTCTCTCTCTCAAAAATAAACATGAAAAACATTAAAAAAAAAATTCCCATGTTATGTACAACAGCTGGCCTGGGACCCACACTCTGAGAATCAGTGCTTTTCAATTCTCTAAATTTTAAAATCTACATTAAAGAAAGTGTAAACTGGAAAGGGTTTGTTAGGAATGTAGATTAATGGGAGACTGGTTCCCCACAGCAAACCTACGATACAGGGAAAGGCCGGGGTCCTAATCAGAAGACAGTCTGTTATGTGAGTGATTTAAGATAAAACAGAATGTTAGTGGGATGTATGCATCATTTTTTATGACTGACTGTTTTAAATGACTTTTTCAATTAATGGACAAGCTACGAACATCAAACTCATCAGAAGACATCCGTCAGATATGGACCATTTAGACACCCCTGGGGTATGACAATCCATTCGCCCCCCCCCCCCCCCGCCCTTCACTGGAAGAAGAAAATTCTAACTTGATAGCCTCCTTGGTCCCTAAAAACACAAGCTCACAGCATCAATGAGTCCTTTATGAAAATTAACGGAAGGTAACCTCACTGAGGATGGAGTTGGGAGGTCAGCAGGGGTAGCTCCCAGGCCCTGCCCCTCCTCTTCAACTGCAAATCCACAGTAGGAAGAGACCGGACCTGGCAGGCAGCTACCTCTCTATTCCAGCCGAAGGAAGGCTTTTTCTGCCCTGGCAACAGTCCAGCCAATGAGAGAGAGTCATGACCCGGCCACTGAGAAGCCACTCTACTTGCGACTCCCAGTGTATTGCAGGGGACTTTTG
This sequence comes from Panthera uncia, assembly GCF_023721935.1. Classification (NCBI taxonomy): domain Eukaryota; kingdom Metazoa; phylum Chordata; class Mammalia; order Carnivora; family Felidae; genus Panthera; species Panthera uncia. The sequence continues at coordinate 7,834,549 of NC_064807.1, read as the reverse complement.
GTTTCTAACAGCCCTCCAGAGTCCCCTTGCCTCTACAGAAGACCCTATCTCCCCTTTGTTCTCCAGACTTGCCAATGGTTTGACGACAGCTGGTAGCTCCCAGACTGCAATTCTCTGCTCTTCCCAAATAAACCCATTTTTTGCCGGTAAAGAACTGGCGGTTGCGTTTTTAAGGTTAACGCCTTTAAAATGAAAGCTTAAGGGTGATGGGTATAGAGGAGGGCACCCTTTGGGATGAGCACTGGGTGTTGTATGGAAACCAATTTGACAATAAATTTCATATATTGAAAAAAAAATTTTAAAAACCCACAAAAATAAAATGAAAGGTTAAGTACCACTATCCAATTTACACATGAGATTTCCGACGCAGGGAGGGTAAGAAACATCTCTAGAGGTGCAAGTCAGCCTAGGGGCAGCCTCAAGACTTCAATACGGATCTATCCCCAGATTCAATGTGTTTCCCCCCACCCCCCAATTTTACGACATTGCAGTATAATCTCTGCAAGTGTCCAAGGCAGGTTAGAAACAACACTGGAGTCCCAATCACTCTGAATACCTGTAAAACATGAAATGCTCAAACTGACACAGCAGTGTGGACTAGGTGGATTATAAGCACTGCATCTGTTGTCTTGAACATAATCAAACATCATCTATAATCTGTACAGGATCACCAAATATAGGGCACTGGAAGGTAGCTGGTCTACCAGCACTGAGGCCAAATTTTTGGCAATACAACTCCACTTAGGCAAGAAATCTGTGGAGAATGGATGCCAGAAAGATTCACAAGCAGATGCAGCAGGGCAAGTGAAATAGAGACAACCAATGTTCAGACACAAAGAAGCACATTAGGTACACAACGAAATAACGCATCTACAAGGGCAGAGCCAATCCAGTCATAGTAATCGCTACTTGACGACGCCTTTAAAGCAAGTTATTCATTTTAGAAACTAGAGGAAAACACCTCAAAAAAAAAAAAAGGCAGCTTAGCTCTGTCTTATAAGGTGGCAATGTGTTCACGTAGTATCATATGAATTCCAGAAGTAAAGAGGACTAGCAGTAAATCAAGCACCTAGGAATGATGAGAACGGCTGCTGTTAAAAACAAAACAAAAAATACACAAACAGAAAATAACAAGTGTTGGCAAGGATGTGGAAAAATTGAAAGGCTTGTGCGCTACTTGTAGGAATGTAAAATGGTGCTGTGATTAGGAAAAACAGCATGGAGGTTCCTCAAAAGATTAAAAATAGAATTAGCATATATATCATCAAGCAATCCCACTACCAGATATACACCCAAAAAAGCTGAAAACAGGATCTCAAAGAGGTAACTTGTACAGCCATGTTCACTACAGCATTATTCGCGATAGCCAAAAGGTGGACGCAACCTAAATCCCCATCCATGGGTGTGTGGATAAAGAAAATGTGGTATACACATACAATGAAACATTATACAGTCTTTAAAATGAAGGAAATCCTGTCACATGCTACAACATGGATAAACCCTGAGGACATTCGGCTACATGAAACAAGGCAGTCACCAAAAACACAGACACTGCATGATTCCACTTATATGAGATACCTAAAGTTGTCAAACTCAAAGAAACGGGAAGTAGATTGGTAGGTGTCAGGGGCTGAGGGGAAGAATTAAAGGGGAGTCATTCTTCAATGGGTACAGAGTTTCAGTTTTACAAGAAAAATTCTAGAGATCAGTTGTACAAAAATGTGCATAGAGTTAACACTATAGCACTGCACACTTAAAAACAGTTAATATGAGTTTTAAAAACTAGGAATAAAAATGCCTGGAATACCCCAGTAAAGTGATAGATAAAAAAGCATTAGAAATGTTCAAGAGAACTTGCTTAAGAAAACAAGAGTCTCACAAGATTAGATGCAGTTTTAATCATTGTAACCTCTTAATAACGCTAATTTCTGTAACACTCTAGACATCTAGGACTTCAGTGTGTTATCTGTGGTGGAAAGAAGGTATGCCACATTGGAATTACTCGGAGGTCGTTAAAAATATTACTTATTCTCACCCAGAGAGATGTTCCCAGTTGAGTGAGCCATCATTACAGATGCAACTGTGCTATATTCTTCAACTGTGCTGGGACTGAAAACAGATTGAGAATTTCATTTTTAAGTGATTGTTTAAATCAACAGTAAGAAAATTCAATTTCATCACTTTTCCCAGAATAAGGAAATTACATGTATTGTTTGATATAATTAAACTGTCTTCGTACCACAAAGCTAAACATCGGTTTTATTTTCTGAAGGCATATGTAATACATTATAATTGTGGCAGCTCTACACGACAATGAACAGTCCTTGTGATGAGATTGGCTCTCCACTGAGCTGAGCACCCATGGAGAACAGAATCAACAATATATGGAAAATGCAGATAGAAATACGTCGCAAGGCTTCTGAAATACTCTGCCCAGAACATTTCTCCAGTCAACAGCACCTTCCTATGTACATTTATCTCCAGATACATCTTCCCAAGATCTACTCTGCTCTCCAGAGACATTGCTCATCTTTTCTTTTCCGCATTTAGAGGAAGGAAAAGAACTGAATTTTCCATACCCAAGCTTTCAGTGACAAAATAAAGGGTATCTCTCATTTCCATATATTTGCCATTTCATCTCCAGGGAAACAAAGCTACAACTTGAGAACCAAGGGTTAATGCAATCATTTCACACTGAGTTCACCTTGGTGCATCTTCCTTCTACCATGTTTGAAATATCTATGGATATAAAGTACCTGACAGTATTATAAAATTAAGCCCTGTAAGAGGATCCGTGAACCAATATGCTCTATTGGTAACATTTCCTTAAGAACAACATGAATAGGTTACTTGACCTGGAAGCTATACGTTATAATCTCTTTTCTACAAAGGTATACCGGAGCTCCATAAATCTATTTCTCAACTCCTGCCTTCTTTTGTCTTAAACATTTCCAGTGTGCCTTTTGCGTTCCCTTGGTCTTTCACTCCCCTTTCTGAGTTATTTTCTTAGTGGCTGCCCTGGAAATTACAAGGAGTATTTTAACCTTAAACATTCTAGTCTGGATTAACATTAACTTAATTTCAATAATAATCAAAAACTTTCCTTAGATATACTTCCATTTTATTCCATTCCTTTTTACTGTTACTGATGAGCAAACTATACTTTTACATGTTATAAGCCTGTCAATAGGGGTTTTTTTATTGTTATTATTGCTTTATGCAGTTGCCTTTTAAAACTGGAGAAAGACATTATGAAGACAAAGGCTTTTGTGAGTATTTTTCTGCATATGTCTCATAACTATGTAGTTACTTTATCATTGCTCTTTATTTCTTCATGTGGGTTAGTTTACCGTCTAGTCCTTTGTAGTTACTGCTTATTCTTTCATTCCAACCTGAAAGGAACCCTCCTTAATTATTTCTTGCAGGCAAGTCTGCTAACAACAAATTCTCCAGTTTTTTGTTTGATTTGGTATGTTGTTACTTTGTGGTTGTTGTTGGCGGCTGGTTTGGTTTGATAAATGTCTTTTTTTTGTTGTTTATTTATTTATTTGGGGGGGCGGGGGGGTGCGGGGAGAGAAAGTTGCAAGCAGGCTCCAAGAGGCCAGCACAGAGCCCAATGGGGGGGCTCGAACTCACGAGCCCTGAGATATGACCTGAGCTGAAATTAAGAGTCGAATGCTCAACCGCCTGAGCCACCCAGGCGCCCCTCGTTTGGTAAATGTCTTAATTTCTCCTGAATCTTTGAAGGAGACTTTAGCCAGATACAGAATTCCTAACTGGGAGTCTTTTTTTTTCTTTTAACACTTTGAAAATGTCTTCCAGCCTCCATGGTTTCTCATAAGAAGTCAGCCATTCATCTTACTGAAGATCCCTTTTAGGAGATTTTTCTCTTCCTGCTTTCAAGATTTCTCTCCCACTTTTGTAAATTTGAACTAGGACGAGTCTAAGTGAAGATCACTTTGGGTTTGGGGTACACGGAGTTTCTTTCATGTGCAGACTAATATTTTTTAGCAAGTTTGGGAAGTTTTCTGCCATCATTTCTTCAAATACCCTGCCTCTTTTGTTCTTCTCCTTCTAGGCCTCCCATTTTGCATACGTTGCGACCCTTGATGGTGGGTGACCCACAGGACTCCTGAAGCTCTGTTCATTTTTATCGTCACTCTCCCCCTCACACTGGTTCATCTCTATGGAGCGACCTCTAAGTTGACTAATTCTTTCTTCTGCCAACTCCTATCTGCTATTGAGCAAATCTAGTGAATTGTTCATGTATCGTACTTTTAAACTCCAGAATTTCGGTATGGTTCTTTTTAGGTAATTTCTAGGTTTATGGATATTCCCTTTGGTAAGATACCATTCTCATACTTTGCTATAATTCTTCAGATGCGGTTTCATTTAGTTCTTTGAACATATTTATAACAGCTCAAAGTCTGTGTCTACGAAGTCCCTATCTGGGCTCCCACGGGGACATCTTTCTCTTGGCTGGTTTTTGCTTTTTCGTATCCACCGCCACCCCCCCCCCCCCCCCACCGTGTGTATGGCACACTTTCCCGTTTGTTACGTCTCACTTTTTCATTAAAAACTGGTCATTTTAGATAATATCTTTTAACAACTGTGGTACCAGAATCCTCCACACTGCTCCAAGATATTTTATCACTGGTGGTGGTGTTGTCCTTTTCTCGGGTGCTGCTCGTTCGGCACTTTGATGAACTAATTCTGTAGGTTCTATAGTCCCTGTAGTGTGTGGCCACAGAGTTTTCCGCCAGATTTTAAGTTCTTGCTTTCATTTTTAAGCCTGGCTTCCAAAGAGTCACACGTGTATCTGTCTAACTCAGTGGCCAGCCACTGGTTGGTCAGATTTCCTTAAATGCCTCGCCTGGGTGTCTCCACCCTTTGCCAAAGGCATCTTTGTGAGAACTCACACTCTCAGACTTCTGTCAGGGGATACACGGCCCTAGTTTTCACTTCCTGCTTAGGCAGAGCCTCAAGGTCAGAGGGGAACCTCCGCTTTCCTAGGTCTTTCACAGACACGTGCACAGCCTTGCACATGGCGCAGCCTTTTAGATGTCCAGGAATATGACGGGAGTTTTTCAGAGTTCCCTACAGTTGGCTAATTCTCCCAGATTTCCTTCTGAATTCCTGGCCAGGCTCTGGTTTGCCTCCACGGAAAGAAAAGCCTTAAGCGGTGGAGACACTGCCAACATTTGCTGTTGCTGCGGCAAAGCCCTAGGGGCTTTCTCTTCCCACCGCCCCCCCCCCCCCCCAACTGAGCAGAGCTCTGAGTCAATCGAATAGCCAACCGCTCTCTGGGAATAGACTTTTCCCAGGGCGCCGCAAGTTTGGACAAAATATGAACCACGCTCTGGGGAAGGTGCTTTTAATGGGTCTCCAGGAGTGGCCAGATCTCTGCGTCGTGTGCAACGCTGCCTGCTTCTGCTCAGCTGCCAGGCTGGGGAAGGAGGAGAGATGGAAGGAAGCACGAGTTAAAACGTCACGGACCCCGGTGTCCTCCCAGGTTTCAGTATTCTTCTCTCGGACGGAGGATCTGCGGTGCATTCGCTGGCTGCGGTTAACTGCCAGAATTCTGCAGGAGTTCACTTGGGCTGTTTTTACTGTCGTAAACAGAGATCAAGTGCACAGAGGGCCTGACTCCGACCAATGTGGAAGCCAGTCAACTCTGTGATATTTTAAATCTAGTTTCACGTAGTTTTTAAGACAAAAAAGCATTTTAACCAAAACAAGTTGTTTAAAAAATTATACCTTTTTAGGTCACCATTTCTTTATCTGGTGGAAACTCAAGAAAAAAAAAATCTATATTACAACAAATAGAAGAGAAGAGAAACTGATCTGAGAGGGATTAAACTGCACAGACAATATCTCACCGTACTGAATCTTTCCTGTTTCGTAACACATGCAAGGACTGAAAATAAAGATAGTCCCTGGTCTTATCCTCTCTTGGCCCCAAAGGCCTCCCAGGTTCTTTTTGGAGAACAGGAACAAGTTCACGTGAGGAAGAAAAAGGCTACTCCGTCGGGTCCTACTTGGCTGACCCAGGCCAATTCCAATTCAGTTCCGACAGGGATAAAAAGAGCCACAGAGAGTGGGAGCGGGAAATGCAGCAGAGAAGAGAAACCAGGGACCTGCACACAGGAAGTGACCTTATCTCCTGAGGTTTCTCTGGAGAACCTCCGCACAGAAAAATCCCGCTTACCTCAGAATCACCCAAGTATCAGCCAGACCCATGTAGTCAGGACACAGCAAGACGAGCTTCTTGAAAGGAAGAGTGGTTCATTCCTATTATCTCCCTTTAACACAGCCTGATATTGGCAAGCCGGGGAAAGTCCAAAACCATCAAAACAGGCCCCAGAAAAGTAAACACCCTTTAGCAAAAACTTTTATTTTCACAACCATTCTTTTCCTCTTTTTCCTTAGCTCTTCTTTAAGATTTTATTTTTAAGTAACCTCTACACTCAGCGTGGGGCTCAAACTTGGCAACCCCAAGATCAAGAGTCATATATGCCCTACCCACTGAGCCAGGTGCCCCTTCTTTTGTCCTTCTTACTGCTGTTTAATCAACTACCCCAAAACCTACCGCTCAAAACAAACAAACAAACAAACAAACAAACAAAAAAGACATTTTATTTGCTCCTAATTCTGCAATCTGGGTTGGGCTCGGCAAGGCAGCTCTCCAGCTAATCGTGCCGGCGATCCCTTGCACGGCGATCCCTTGCACGGCTGCTTTCCACCAGCGGGTGCGAACAGGGCTCGGCCAGAATACCAGCACGACTAGACTCCTCTCTCCAGGTCGTCTCAGGGCCTCTCTCCCCCCACGTGGCCTCTTTTCCACACAGTCTCTCCAGGAAGCTAACCAAGAATCTTCCATGATGGTTCAGGCGCCCCAAAAAACCCAAAAACAAAAGCTACCTGGCCTTCTTGAGGCTTATGTCCAGACCCGGAAAAGCTTTCATTCTGTCACATTCTATTGGTCAAAGCAAGCTACCGGTTCAGCCCGGACTGAAAGGAAAAGGACTTCCCAAGCGTGGGAATACCCAGAGGCGTGGTTCACCGTAACCGCCATCGACCCAACAGACACTGGAAACGTTTCGGCCACTTCCAGGCGGCTGGAACAGGAGCGACCACAGAAACTAGAAAATGGCGAAGCTAAATGAAGGCTGGGCAGTTAGATTCCATTCTCTGTTCCTCCCCACACTGAGGGTCAATCTGGGTTCACTGAGAATCTTAATTACGGGTAGGAGGGAAATAGAAACCTAATGAATCACTTACAAGCCACACAACCTGGGACAACTCTACCATTCTCTCACAGCCTCAGCTCCTCAACTGTAAAATGAAAAATTACACGGGCCCTGCCCATCCTACAGTAAGACTAGAGAGGACAAATAAGACGAGAAATGAGAAGGGACGTCAAAAACCAGAATGTCATATGACAGGATCCTATGTATTGTCAACCCAGCTAGGCTCCATTCTGTTAATAAAATTATAATAATCACAGTTAATTACCCCATATGCCAAACTACCACCACAGCAATGATACAACACGTCATAATGGGCTAAAATTAGGTTATATTGTGTTACTTATAAAGAGTAACAACACTCATACTGACTGTGGTTTATTGTTATCTAATTACACGTCAGGTGCTCTTAGGTGAACTATGACCCTTAAAATAACAACAAGGTAGGTTATTATTCCCCTTTTACAAATAAACAAAAGCCCATGGTCACCCAACTAGCACGTGAAAAATCTATTATAAATGTTTAAAGTATAATAGGCACATGATATATACCTGCTGTCTAAATTAAAAACAAAGCTAGGGCTATCTGGCTTTCAAGTAAGTCTTTCAACTACATCAAAGTATCTCCCTCTCACAATCTCTATTTTTACATACAGCTACTGAAATTGTAATCACAGCAAACATATCTAATTAACAGAAAAAACTGATCACCTTCCTCGTCTGCAACGTGGCTTCCCATCTGAAAAGTAGCTTCATTTTTTCAAAGCTCTAATCTTTAATGCATCTACTGAGACATTATGAGTAATAATGGCCTTATTATAATGTGGGAGTACCAAATGGGAAAAAAAAGTGACACATTTACATACCAAAATGTCTCGAAAACAAACCCCACCAAAACAGCAAATGTTTTTAAATGGCAAAATATGTACAGTATGACCAATAAAGATCTATATCCTTATAGTTATGAAAAGACCTTGAAATTTAAAAGAGGAAGAAAAGACAATGCCCGGCAGGAAAATGGGCTAACAATACAAATGAGCCATCAACAAAAGATCTGACTAGCAAATATACTTAAAAAAAGGTTTTTTTTTTTGTCATTAGTAATCAAAGGAATGCAAATCCAAGGGAGACATTTTTCAACTACAGGATTGACAAAAATACAAAAAAAAAAATTACAAAGATTAATCATCGTGTAGAGAGCATGTAAAGAAACAAAACATTAAAACACTATTCTTAAAAAAACAAAACAACAACACTCTTCTTGAGAGTATACAATGGCATGAGCTTTCTAGAGAGCAAGCTGGTGGTTCAAACACCATTCAATATGCACCCAGCCTTTTGCCCAGCAATTCCATCCCTCACAACTCATATAAAGGAATTAACTGGATGGCACAAAAATGTATATACAACAATTCATCGTAGCACCAAACTATAGGGTACCACCTCAACGACTAGAGAACCGCTTAACTAAATCGATAACATTCATACAACGGCACCAACATGTTATTGACCACGAAAAAATTGTTGATAGGAGTGTCCAAGTTAAAAAACAAACTGTAGGACCCGATTTTTGAGAGGAAGTGCATGTATTTTTGTGTGTGAAGGGAGAGAGGGCACGCACATATGTGAGAAGTACACCCAAGAATGCCAGATGCACTTGCTAAGAGACAAATCCTGAGAAGACAGAACAGTAATCTTGTGAGCACATGGGATGTCATCTTTGAACAGAATGGTGATTCTTTTTTAGTTTCCTCTTTGTACCTTTCTGTATTTTCTGAATGTTTTTCATTAAGCATGTATAATTTTTATAGCCACGACACAATAAAATAAGTTTCATTTAAAATAATCTCAACTATCATTAGCTTGAGGTTCTGTTAACTTTCAACCATTATTACTTTTACGATAAAATACTGATTAAAAAGCAGTTGATGTGGACACTGAATGAAAATTTCCACGTATTCCTCTTTCAAATGACAAATGAAGACTCGTAAAGCCTTCATAGGACTGCTTCCACTCGCAAATTATTTAGAATTTGTAATTTCTTTTAAAACGTCACTTAGAAAAGTGGAGCGGCAATGAAGCAAGCATAAGTGTACTGTATTATGTGTCTGATAAATAACTTGCATTATGTAAAGTCCTGGGCTGATTTGATTCTACAGTTCAAAGAAGAACACCATCGCTTGGTATATTAACTTGAGAGCTTAATAACTTATCCTCATGATTTACACAGTATAATGAGAGGTCTCAATTAGCCACAGGTAAGATTATCCACAACTAATCTTGCTTCTCAGTTTAGCCCTTGTGCCCAAGTGGAAGCAGTGTAGTTATTTGCTTTGTAGATTTCTGTTCTGTTTACTTTGCATGAAGCCAGGATTCTAGAAAAAAAGAAATGCTTAAAATCGATTCTTCGACTTGGACAGTAGATGGGCAAGTGGCCAGCCACTATCCTCAGGGCTGAGAGTCTGAGTATCATCCAGGTATACCACCACCCTGTCCTCCACCAGGGAACTTTGGAAACTCTGGGGGCCGTTTTGGTTGTCACATGACTGGGGTGGGGGAGAGGTTCTAATGCCATTTTGGCCCACAGATGCCAAAACATGCTGCAACACAGGGTACCCCACCAAGAACTGTCCCGTTGACAAGGACAACAGTGTCCCTGTTGAGGGACCAATGATTTTCTTGCGCAATGTTATATTTCTAGCCTACTACACAGCAGGCATTAAATAATTATTTGTCGAATACAGCTAAAACAAGCAACTGCCAGCACTGAGATACAAATAATATAAAATAACGAGGAGTGACAATGGAGAAACCAGACCCACTTTGACCTGAGTCAGACTTCTGTGGCTAGGATCCATTACACTCAGGGAAATTCTACGATGAGACACGTCTGTACCCAAAACATGCAGAAAAGCCTAACAGTCCACACCCAAATACAGATGATACGAGGATTATCTTCCACCATAGATATCCAGATATAGGTCTTCCTCTGTGAGCAAAGATCAGCAATTCTGTCAACTCAAGACACACGGGTGCCAACTGAGCTCAATCTTGCCTTGGCAAGCGGATGGCAAAAAGCATGTGGCTTCAGAGTAAGACTGTGGCCTTTAACTGTGGTTTTGCCACGCATACCTGAGCAGTTTACTTCACATCTTAACATACCATTCAAAACTTGGCAGTTTACTTCACATCTTCGAAGATCAGCCTTCTCATCTATAAAGTGGCATAATAAGGGGCGCCTGGGTGGCTCAGCTGGTTAAGCGTCCGACTTCGGCTCAGGTCATGATCTCACGATTCATGGGTTCGGGCCCCACATCGGGCTCTGCGCTGACAGCTCGGAGCCTGGAGCCTGCTTTGGATTCTGTGTTTCCCTCTCTCTCTGCCCTTCCCCAGCTTACATTCTGTCTGTCTGTCTCTCTCTCTCAGAAATAAACAGTAAAAAAAAAAATTTGCAAAGTGGCATAATGAAACGGGTTCACAACCCCCCATGCTAAGCCCCTGGGCCAGATAGGTCACATGACTCGGAATCTTTTTTGTAACTTTGGAAAGTAGTATCATATACATGTAACACCCCAGGTGTGTCTAGGGCAGCAACATATAATCATATACATTAATGTTTCCATCGCTAAACAGATGAATGTTCCATTTGTGGGATAAATAAAGACCCTTAAGAAGCCTTATCTCCTTCAGCTCAGGTTCTGCAGCTAAATTAGCTTTCCCGCAAACTTAGGGAAACTGGTGATTTTCAGAGCCTGTGGAAATCCGGAAGTGCGTATTAGGGATCACGGATCTGTAGTACCTACTTCCCTCGAAGAGACAACATGAGGATTAAGTTATTATACACAGAAGTTAGTTACCCCAGTGCCTGACATACAGGTAGCACTTCGTATTGGTCATTGCTCTAAAATGTTAACTAGTTACTAAATGAGATACCAGGTGATGCAAGGTGGCTTAAGGGATTCGGCTGACTTGTGTTAGCTGGGGGCCGGGCTGGGCAGGGGAGGGGGGGTGATACAGGGGTAAGTACAGGTCAGGAGGTAACCGAAGACAATTACGCTAATTAAAATAAAACAAAATGACAATTTACTGCCCCTAAATTGCAAGAAAATAATGCATCTGTAACACTGACCTCTTAAGTAAACATTTACTTCCTTTTGATAAAAGGCAGTTTCTCCAGGAGGTAAGATCTGAAGATACTTAATAATTTCTGCTTCACATGTGGTTTCCTACTTGCAACTCTAAACAGTGTTCTTCCTACAAGCGGGTCTGATATTGAAGATTTTGCTTCAGGCAGGACCAAAAAAACCCCGGTTTCTCCTTAGAGTAAAAGATTAAAATTAAAAACGCAGTGAAGTTCTTGTCGAGCATGGCAGGATTATAGCAAAATTTGGGAAGTTAAATGGTAAGTGCAAGAAGTATGTTAAACCCACCTCCCAAACGAGGGAAGTTCAGTTTACCCCCTTCTCCCCTCCCTGTTCTATTGGTTTTCCTGATCCAAACTCCTAGAGACGTAAGAGTCAACGGAGAGAATGAAGGGAACTATCACTTGTTAAGCACCGCTTGGTGCCATGTATCGGTGATTTATTTTCACAATTACAAGGCGACCGTCACTCTCCTCATATTAATAAGGATATTGAATTGGTAGGTGGGTAAACCATGATTCAAACTCAAGTGAGACTAACTCAAAACCCCCCAGGCTACTTGGGACTAGACCCCCCCCCTTACCAAAGGAGAAAGCGGCATCCTCACTTTCTTGACTCTTGCCTTCCTTTGTATTCTTTACCAGATATTTTCGAAGTGCACGCAATAATGTAGGACTTATATGATCTCTCAGAGTAAAGACATTGTCGTTCTTTCTATGATCCCAAATTGAAAATGTACTTACGATTTGATCTTGTCTCTCAAACACTAAGGGGATCTCCATAAATTTCAGGCACTGTCTTTAGTGTTAAGAGCATATTTACATATGTATTGCATGGTTCCAATCAGCAGCATAATTACAATCAAAGAACCTCCAGCTTGGTAGAGATTTTAAGGATAAAACATATATTTAGTTGAATCACCGTTCTGGTCATAAAGATTTTTATGGGGTATGACCTCCCAAATATCCTTCTATTGCCACGTTAGAATTTAATGATCTTTTCAAGAGGGTCTTCTTTATGACAAATCAGAATCACCCTTTCTAGAATTTCAGCTCATTCTACTTGGGTCTGACTTTCAAGGAGACGACTCAAGGCACTAACATACCTGTCATTTTACTTTTAGCTGAAAGTTTGCAGCACAAATTAAAAAGTACAAATATATTTCAAGACAGATTTCAAGGTCTTTCTCCCCCTTCTTCCTGTAAACTAAACAAGTGACTTCGGTGACTCGAACCTTTCCTCCCTCCTGTCAATGCCCATTCATGCTGCCCTTTCCAGTATCTCCCCAATTGTTCTGCGTCCCTAATGAGCTTTGGGGAAAATAATGGAACATTATTAGTTTAAAGTGTTCAGTTTGGTAAACTAAGAGCTCAATGACTTAAGCTATAATAAAAATACTCCAGAGTCATGCTCATTTTTAAAAGTACAAAACTGTTGACCTATTTTCAATTTGTGGAATGCTATGATTTGAGTCTAAACAATTAGTCTCATCTTGAATTTGTGTGATTAACTTTTAACCGTTATTAAATTTCATGACGCCTTGGGTGGACCACTGAGGGGATTTATTTTTTATTTGCAGATAGGTAATTGCATAGGCTGTTACAGTAAGGTTTAAATGCATACTTGAGGAAGATGGAAACGTATTTGGAATCTATTATTGTCAAAGACTCTAGAATGCTATATGATGAAGGAACCGTGCTTTGATACTATTAACACTGTTACTACTAAAAATGCTACTATACCCTAGAATTTTCAAGGCTCTATACACACACAGTAACTAATGGAACCCACTTTTAAGAGCCACTGTACTTACCTGCCAGACTTGGGATTATGAAATACATTCAATATTTTAAATTGTATAAAAACTGATAACGCTTATCACTGTCACTTTATGGACAAGATATAATTAATACGGACAGTCTGCATTTGAGTTTTTAATAAATTTGTCTACTTTTGAAACTATCCTATTCTATTTTTTTTAATGTTTATTTTTGAGAGAGAGTGCACGCGAGTATGGTAGGGGCGGAGGGAGGGGGACAGGGGATCCCAAGCAGGCCCTGCACTGACAGCAGTAAAAGCATGAAGCAGGGCTCAGACCCACAAACCCTGAGATCATGACCTGGTCTGAAGTTGGACGCTCAACCGACTGGGCCACCCAGGCGCCCCCAAAACTATCCTACTATTTTACAACCAATTCTCATTGGCCCTGGTAAGAAGTGTATCCTGTGTGCTGTGTTAATTCAGTAAGTACTGGTGAAGGAGAAACAGAAGTAAAGAAAAATGCCAAGAGGCTAATCTGTGCTTCTGTCTCCACAACGCCAGTAGGCAAAGAGGTATGTAACCTCGATCCACGAGAGGCACAGTTTGTCGTTCTAATTTACAGTCCTTGCCCAGAGGGAACCAGTGCAGAGCAGTAGCTGTAAAGCCCGATCTTCTAACGAACCTGCCTTTCAGGCCACCACCATTCCCAAGCATGGCTCCTGAAGAACTTTCTGACCAGAAAATATAACGTGAAAATTACTAACACAGTGGATAACAATAGAGGAAGAGTCACAAGATCTGGGTTCAAATTCCAGATTGTCTATCTACTAGCTCTGGAACCTTCAAAGGTGTTTCTTAACCTCGATAAATCTTAGTTTCCACACCCATAGCAAGGAGACAACCCCCACCCCATACAATGGACAAGCTGAGATAAATTAAATAAGATGCTGACCACACAAAACAAGTTTGTAAGGTGTGATCTGCTAAGTAAAGCATATTATATACTATATATAATTATTACATATACTATTATATATTATTATACGACATATATTATAATTACTGTCTTACAATCTATGTTATAATGTAAAAACAAACATTTTTCCTTCCTACCACTCCCCTTCCCAAGACCATTTCCTTATTTCACATACAACAAAGACACTCAGCGTTATCTGAGTGAAAGAAGGTCTAAAAATGGGATTCAAAGGAAAGAAGTGGGACGAACAGACACATTAAGAATTGTTCTCCACTGCTTCTCAGGATAACTCAAGGTAAATTCATCTCCCACTACCTTGCCCAAGGGAAGGACTCCACCGACACACCTAGTGGTTACTTTACATGTCCTCTAAGCTGTTTTTAACAAACACTATCTGTAAACACTTTTAGCAGCAGTATGCTATGGAAACCCATTCTCCAGACCCAGGCTAGCCCTTGCAGTTGGTAGGTGTGAGATCAACGTTCCGATCAGATGTACTCAATCATGAACGTCCAGTAATAGGGAAAAAATGTATCATATTCACGTGTTTCCTACAGACAACTCACACAGTTTGAGAAAGATGATAAAGTGGTAAGAGTTCCTAGAGAAGCTATTTCAGAGTTGGTACTCTCTCAAATATACTATCTGTGTAAAGATTACAATAGCTCTTAAATTATAATTCCTATACATAAATGCGTGGTTTTTTGCTACAGATCATGTTACTAAGGTCTTAGACACAAAAGTATTCAGTGTCTCTTTCTTGCAGCCTTATATCCATAAATAAAATATTGGAAAGTATATAGGAGAATTTCTGGTGCACCCTGTGGAAAACTTTTATAAACGCACAGGTTTGAGATGAAGGATAGAGCTCCAGCTTATTTTTCTTGAATCTTGGTTAAGTCTCTTAACCAGTAGATTGTGTGATTATCTTCCCACAGAAGCTGAATATTGAAGAAATGCTAAAATAGCAATGTTTTATCATACTGAATGGGCTGGCAATTGCGTTTCAACTATGTGGAAAAGTAAGGAAGTAACTTGGGTGCACACGTAACCTCAAAGACCAACAATGAGGAACAGCTCTACGCCTATCCCTCTGGTGCCCCCCCCCCCCACTCACCTGACCCCTACCCCTGCTCCTTGCTCCTTTCTGAACACCAATGGAAGGCCTCTCTTTCAAGTGCTGTTGTACTGGAAGCAGAAGTCCCCACACCAAACTGCTGTGCCTTCCGGCATAACCAGCCCATTATTGAGTAGGAGAATTATGACATCAGCAGCACGTTAGCCAATTACTCTACCGAATAGTTCACGTCCACTGACCCACCTGCCGCCATGTCACGGGCTGGATCTCGTAAGAATAGCTGCTATAGTTTACTATCTTTAATTTGAATTTACTGTGACACGGGCTTCACGTTTGGCAATCTGTGAAACAACAACAGAAATGCATGTGGCATTCAGTTGCATTTTAGCGGACTGTCATTTTGGAATGCCACACCCAGACATCACGCAGGGCGACACGTGGGTACAAAAGGTGGGAAAAGACTAACTCCACAGTCTCATATTTACGCTCTCAGTAAAGCACCCTGAGCAGCCCCCGGAATTTCACATTACAGGAGCTCTGATGGTCTTTCTTACAATGTCTTACACATTTTCAGTGCAGGATGCCTTTAATCCTAGTTAGGGCATGTTGGGGAGATAGGCGGGAGGGAGGGGTTCTCCTGTGGTTTCCAGAGCCCCACAGAAAGCTAAGCTATCCAAAACACTTAAAAATAACTATAACCAGGGGCACCTGGCTGGCTCAGGCAGTAGAGCCTGCAACTCTTGATTTCGAGATCGTGAGTTCAAGCCCCATGTTGGGCACAGAGCTCACTACAAAAATAAAAAATTAAAATACGAAATAACTTTAACCACATAACGATGTGAAGAAGAGTTTAACACTATCATGTCTTAAACACATGCAAGCTGTGAAAGAAAATAAAGTTCCTCACGATGTTAACCGTTGCCAACTATCAAGAGAGAAAAAAACCTATCTCAAAATCTTATATATAAAAATAGCTCTCCAAAAATTTTGCACATGAGACCATATATTAGATACATTACAATACTCTGCTTTGTGTACCTATAGTTCATACTTTATAGAGAACATGTGATCAATTACTTCATATTCTTTCCATGAGCCAAACTCAATGTATTCTCTACCATAAAATGCCAGAATGACCAAGTGGCCTAAAATATGAAAAGCAAAGAGAATCGGGTTAACATTAAAAATGAACTCTTTGATGTACACAAGCTATGTGGTTGTTTCATATTACTGAATCTGTGGATAAATATTAATTGCCATATAACTGAATTATTTTCAAAGCATCTCTTTGCATGACTGCCTCTCTGTTTAGGTTTCCTATGTAGTCGAAAAAGAAATTCTTTTGACTTGACAGGGAAGGAGAGACAACTTCTGTCAAAGAATAAACATATTACTCTAATAATCAAGAAAATATAAGCGAGGAAAAATAATGGAGAGAAGGATTCTTTGAAAGAATCTGCTCTTCTAAATTGTGAATACAAGAGACCAAACAATTTGAGACATCAGCCTGCCACTCACACTTTGTCTCTCTCTCAAAAATAAACATTAAAAACATTTTTAAAAAATTTTAGTAATAATAATTAAATATTTGTTTCTTAAAAATAAACAAGCAAAAACAATACATAAGCAGATCAGAAAGCTACAAAAATTAATAAGAAATGGATGATTATTCAGTCTTATGAAAATTTTAAAAAGAAATCTTCGGTTCAGCAGAGAACAAGCAAGATCGCTTTTATACTAATGATTTTTATTTGCTAATAAATTTTAGCAATACAAACATGTACTTAAGTGCATTTGCTTATTATATATGTTCATGCTTTTTTTGCCCTAAATTTGACCCATGGGATCAGAGATCAACTTAGTACAGAATATATCTGATCACTTAGTCACTATAAACAGCATCAGAGCTACCTGGGGTGATCTAGTTTTGTTTGTTTTCTTTTTTTCTTTGAGGGTAAAGATGACTTTAAGTGACAGTTACCATAAATTTTTATGTGGGCCCATTAAACTTAGAAAAATAACACAGAAAACAGGCACAGCTGAGTCTATATGAACAGGCAACAGTCTAAATACACATATTTGGGGTTACTTGAACGAGACAAGGATCACTAAAATAATCACAGGTGTTTGCTGTGTATTTAGTCGATTACGAGTCAGATACAGCCAAAGTGCAATCATCTACACTAATTAACACACCAGAGTTCTCAAAAAGAACTTGGCAATTTTAACGCTATTATCAGACTTTCCTGTGACTTTATCGTCATTATGAAATACAGAATATTTTCTGACCTGAGGTATCGGATAGTTATCGTCAACTAAGTGACTAGACCATACTTGGAAACACAACTTTGAACAAAAGAACTAGGAGTGTTACACAGCCACAATTAGATGTTTCTAAGATAACCCTCCCAGCTCCTTCAAGTTTTTTTTTCTCCAACCACCCTCCCTTATACCTAACTTTTTCGGTGGCTAATCTACAGTTAATCAGTGTCCTCTACCCTCCTCCAAACGGGTTACAAGCATAACGTCCAGCCTGAACACCTTTCACCACCCCATCTGATACGAACACCACTGCACAGAATCTCTTCATTTCTGGAACGATCTCAGGTTCCTTGACCACCATCACGCTTCACTGATGGTGCAAATTTGTGTTTGCCACGGGTCATTCTAAACTTAAAATCCAATTCGTTTCTTAAAAGCTGTTCTCATTTAACATTATTCAATTATTCATTTAAGAAAGAGTGGCAACCACACTAGGTCCCACCCGTACCAGTATTAGATGTCCACAGTCCCCACACACAACTAGCTCGCACACTACCACGCCAAGCACAGCAAAATGCTTCCTCCCTCGAAGCTCTTACACTGGCCCCGCAAGAACTTATTTTCCTTCTTTATTCTAGAATGCCTTTCTTCTCACGCCACTGGCACAGCTTTTCAAGTATCTTCATCTTGCCCTTCAACACTTACTGAGTCGCAACCATGCACTTGGTAACGTGCTAGAAGCTGATTTGGTGCCACGGGATACAATGGTGAGCAAAACAGTTACTCAGGGCCTTCCTCGTCTGTCCTAACTTTCTCAGTGGCTTTATAACTCTCCTGCAACCCAGTGATCTTTCACCTTTGACACTCTCATTTTCTCATACCCCACAACTGATCAGTAAGCACATCCTGCTAATCTCATTCACGCTGGATAACTACCCAGGCAAAAGGGGCCACTTCCCTGGGATCTTCCCCATAAAATGAGAAATCTGCCCAGCCCAGGTCCATGCTCTCTGACTCCTCTGGACTCTGCCTTGGCAAATTTCCAGGAGTCGGATCCCCTCGCAGAGCCCTGGACTATTGGCCCCAGGGCAGATGGAGAGGCGGGCATACCCACCTCCAGACCCAAGAGGTAGTCAATACATAGCTTGCAAGGAATAGGGCACGTGGACACGTTACAGCCAAGAGCCTAGGAGATGGGGAGGAGGAGGCAGACTGCAGGACAGGGACGAGGTGACAGAAGGCCAGTCCTCCCTTTGCCACTATATTCTAGAACAAAACCAAAAAATCTGAGAATTCTTTTTTTAATTTTTTAATGTTTATTTTTGAGATAGAGACAGAGCATGAGTGGGGGAAGGGCAGAGAGCAAGAGAGAGACATAGAATCCGAAGCAGGCTCCAGGCTCCGAGCTGTCAGCACAGAGCTCGACACGGGGCTCGAACTCACAAACCGCGAGATCATGACCTGAGCTGAAGTCGAACACTTAACCGACTAAGCCATCCAGGCACCCCTGAGAATTCTTTTTTTAATTTTTAATGTTTACTTATCTTTGAGACAGAGAGAGACAGAGACAGAGTGCGAGCAGGGAAGGGGCAGCGAGGGAGGGAGACACAGAATCCAAAGCAGGCTCCAAGTTCCGAGCTGCCAGCACAGAGTGGGATGCAGGGCTCAAACTCTTGAACCGTGAGGTCATGACCTGAGCCGAAGTCAGACGCTTAACTGACTGAGCCTCCCAAGCACCCCGAAAAACTGAGAATTCTAAATGGTCATCCGTCACCTTATAAAGTTGTATCGGTCAAATTATGAGGTAAGAGCATATTTTACCTAACAGCGGATCCGCCGCATTTAAGTATGTAGAAACACAATGAGTGAGCTTCCATTTGTATTCTTATACCCATAAGGGTTAGGGCTGGGCCTGTTTCCACATCTCATTTCCAATAATGGGTCTCCAGCTCCAATCTTCATTATAACGCATCAAACAAGGATTATTATGCCAGTAGTGCGGAGGTGGTAACAGTAAAAGGAGCATAAACAGTATCTCTCACTGAAAGTCCTGGCACCATACTGGCATCTAATCGATACTCAACTCGTCCACGCTCTTCGTGTTACTTACAACCCCACTGGCTATTACATCTGCATAGTTTTACATTTTTATCCATGAATTGAAAGTCACAGAGCAGCAGCAGGATTCTAACCAACGTCTTTCGGAATTAAAAGGCCAGGTTCTTCACTCTATCTACTTCCTTTCAGATGATCAAGAGAAGTTTACCTTGCTTGACTCACTCCCTGCTCATCCACACACATCTGCCAGATTAATCTCCCTAAAGCACCATTTTCACCTTCACGTTTGAGCCACGGTAAAAGTAAACGCTGGTTGGTTACGCCCTGTCCGGTTAAGTTCCAAATCCTTCGCCCGATTTTCCATTCCACTCTATCTGCTTCGTTATTTCCCAAGAAATTCTTCACACCAAGATAATCTGCCTCTACCTCTAGCACGTGCTTAACTCCTTCCTCACGGCAATACACCCATACACCCTTCAAGATCCATCTCATGTCTACCCTCCTTCCGGAAGACTTCTCTAAAATTATTCCAGACCGGAACCTTGTCTCCATTTTTCTGAGTCACCATAGTACTGATGGTCTCGAATCAGTCCACAGGTAACTAAGCTGTGTGCTCGTCATGGGGGGAACCACAAAGGACAGGGCTCTTTATAGACTTCAAATCGCTTCATGGAGTTATTCTCGTTGGAAGGCAGCACAGGAGAGACGGGTAAAGTGCCTCCAAAGGCAGAGCACCCGGCTAAAAATCTGCTTTGATCACACATTAGCATGGACGTTGGTGTTAACTTGCAAAGTAAAGTAATTAAAACCAGTTCTTTTATAGTAAGCAGATTTTTTGGTCCTGGAACCCACTTAGATCTTAAATTTTTTTTGAGACCCCCAAAGAACTTTTGTTTCTGTGTGTTCTGTCTGGTGGGGCACCGATAAATGTCTGTCAGCTCCCCCTTCCGACCCCTCAAAAGAGCCAGATTTGTAGCTTTTGCTCATTTCCATAGTGTAAATACTCCCAACATGACTCATTTCAAGCTAGCAATGTAACATCTGAATGTGGAATGCGGAGTTAAGAGGAGATGGGCAATGTTGACTCTCTCCAGCTAGTAATAACAAGCTTTGGTACGTCACCAGCTATGTCTATCCAGTCAGTATATTAGAAAATAAAGTAGAAAAGCAGTATTAATTTGAAAATGACAATAAAACCATTACATCTTAACATAAACATATGTTTATGAAGTATACCTAAATTTTCCCAAAGAAAAAAAACATTAATGCATTAATGAGAACAGTGGCATTGTTTTCTGGTTTTTTTTTTTTTTAATTTTTTTTTAATGTTTATTTTTGAGACAGAGAGAGACAGAGCATGAATGGGGGAGGGGCAGAGAGAGAGGGAGACACAGAATCGGAAGCAGGCTCCAGGCTCCGAGCCATCAGCCCAGAGCCTGACGCGGGGCTCGAACTCACGAACCGTGAGATCGTGACCTGAGCTGAAGTCGGACGCTCAACCGACTGAGCCACCCAGGCGCCCCTGTTTTCTGTTTTTATAAATTTCTTTTAACGTCTTGCTCAATAGAAGACAACTGGCTTCCCAGGGCACCTCTCTGACTGCAGGTCAGGTCATGATCTCATGGTTTGTGAGTTTGAGCCCTGCCTCAGGCTCTCTGCTGTCAACATGGAGCCCGCTTCAGGTCCTCTGTCGTCTCCCACCCCCCACCATCTCTGCCCCTCCCCTGCTTACACTCTCTCTTTCTCTCTCTCTCTGAAAAATAAAAACATTAAAATAAAAAACTAAAAAACTAAACAAGAAGACGATTGGCTTCTCACGTAGACTTCTCTACTCAATCTGCTGTCTGGGTTGAGTGTATTAAGAAAATGCAGCCTCACATCCACATGGTTTTAAGAGGAAGGACCTCCTGGGGTTGGTGACCCTAGGCGTCCTCTGTTCACATGTAGAGCAGCATTTATGTACAGTATACAGTTTGCATAAAACACGTTCATGTGAAAAGACCTTACCAGTAGTGAGAGTTTAGACTAGTCTTGCAGTTTAGTTTTTCTCACCTAGCAATTATCTCCACATGAGTAATTCTAACTTGAGACTGTACTGAAAAGCAAGTGTATGCTATTCCATACCTATGTGTGTATATTTACATACACATGTATATAAATGTGTACGTACACATACTATAGCTCCCCAATTCAACAACTCAAAGCAGTAAGAATATCAAGGGGAAAAAAAAGATAACATGAAAAAGAGCAAGTGAAACGTCTTCATTTGTAGGAGAAAAACTTTTATGCAAAGAGAGTATTTATGAAGCTAATGTATGAATCTTCACTGAGCTGGACATAATATTCAATTAAACATAAAAGGTACAATTATGTTCTACATTTTTACAAGTGGACAATTGTACCTTATGTACAAGATAAGTCAGAGTTACATATTCGTGGATGTCAAAAAACCGGCTTCTGTCAGAACAGAATTGTATTTCATTTGGCTCTGAAATTTAAAACCTGAAGATGATCTCATGGCTCATGAGTTCGAGCCCTGTATCATGAGTTCGAGCCTTGTGTCAGGCTCTGCACTGACAGCATGGAGCTTGCTTGGGATTCTCTCTCCCCCTCTCTGCCCCTTCTCTGCTCTGTCTCTGAAAAGAAATAGAACTTAAAAAAACAAAACAAAACAAAAAACAATATAAGCACATAAATCATGCTCAGGAAAAAAAAATTCATTGTTTTAAAATCACCAAACTACCAGTAACAGCTGGTGGTTTTGTCTAAAAGACTGTAGCTGTGTAGGGATGCCTGGGTGCCTCAGTCGGTTAGGTGTCCAACTTCAGCTCAGGTCATGATCTCACGGTTCATGGGTTTGAGCCCACATCGGGCTCCGTGCCGACAGCCTGCTTCAGATTCTGTGTCTCTGCAACTCTCGGCCCCTCCCGTGCTCACACTCTGTGTCTGTCTCTCGATAATAAATAAACATTAAAAAAAAATAAAATAAAAAGACTGTAGCTGTGTACCCTTAAGTGCTATTTTCCCCTGCCTCTAAGTATCACAGTCGCTCAGTATTCTCCCTCTTAAAATATCAAGGCAACATTAAGCATTAAGCACGTTCTGTTCCGCCTCCTCTCCTTAAGCTAAGGCTGAAATTACCTTCTTCAAAGAATTGAAATAGGATAGCCATTGCCTAAACCAGTTTAATCCCACTAGCTACTTCAAACCATTATATTTCAAAGCCACTTCTATTCTTCTGAAAATACTATCTTCTCATTATATTAAATGCCTTACGGTCTCTTTAGCAACAACAGTATACGTGAAAACTTAAACTCGATTTTATAAATCAATGGGGAGCACGTTGAACATTTTTTAGGGCTAGACCAAAAAGGAGTAATCGGGTGTTTATGGGACTCCACTGTTGCCTTCTCAACAGAAGCTGATACTCATTTTCAGGTCTCCTAGATCAACAACGTCAAGTGTTAACACAAGCTTGGGCACTTGTGTGTGCTCTTACAGTTCTTTACACGCAAGAAGAACTTGAAGAGAGGCTTAAATGTTTACAGGATGTAACGATCGCTGTACATATTTACCAAGATAAAGAAACGTGCTCTATTCTTTAAATTCTACCTTTTGTGCGGGGAATAAGTATTTCATCTGTCCGGACGGACATACTGTTCCTATCAGTTGCTGCTCTTGCCACCTTTAAAGGTCACGTCCCCAGATCTGACTCTGTGAAAAGGGGTCGCTCCATAAAAGTTTTAAAAAACCCTCTCTACTGACCAATACTGGAAATGACTTAGCAAAATACACAGCGCATCGTAGCTCTCTTTGAAAACAATTTTGTTTCTAATTATATCCAGTTCCATGTTACTATTTTCAGCAGCCACCCTCTTCTGCAAAACCTTCCTCCTACCCTACCAGAGACTGAGCTACTGACCATCCACACTGGGATTGCAAATTCCAGATTGTCGTGCTAACTTAGCTCATTTTGTCTTCCGCTTTTTCATTACAACCCAACTGAATAGGCAATATCTCCATACTTACATTAAAAAATATGAGATCAAAGTAGTGAAGGGATAAGTTTAAGGATAATTACCTATCAAATGACTAAACGGGAACTTGAACTCAGGTCTCTTCTACCCAAAAGACTAGGACTCACGCCTCTGCCTAACAATTTTGCAAGCTGACGGTCCTCACACGATACGCATCAGGTATTTACATTTTGTAAGGTAGGGACGCAAGGAGTCATGGATATATGTGTGTGTAGAATAGGCATGTGATTGTCTCACGTGGTACAGTTTGGGTCTTTGTGGAAATTTTACAGTTCCGTGCAAGCACTCCGACAGCCTTCTCCTAATATTGTGACGGTCCTCACAAACTTCCATATTCAAGATTAGCTGGGGCAGGTGATCTTCCCACAAGCCAGCTTCACAACGAACCTGTGTTTGTGTCCTCAAGAGTGAGCTGTGAGCTCACACTCAAGAGACGGAACTACAGTGCATCAGCAGGCTTCACCATGCAAAAGACAGGGGCACAGTTACAAATGGTCAGATGGTGTAGCAGGCTCAACTACAATTCAGAATCACTGAGAGGACGGTTCTAGAAAGTGCTATGCGGTCGCTATGCAAAATACGGATGCCACAATGTCAAGTGGCAGTAAAACTTCAGAAATATCATGGAAGGTAACCACGGCCACATGGTGATTGTTTTCTCTAGAAAAACAAACAATTCCATCTTGTGAAAGTAATGCCTAAATTCTAGTGTGAAACTCACTGGGACTCTACTGGCTTACTAAGGGGTAAAAATATTAAAACTATTTCAGAAATTAGGGGCGCCTGGGTGGCTCAAGCTGCGTAAGCGTCCAACTTCGGCTCAGGTCACGATCTCACAGTTCGTGGGTTCCAACCCCATGTTGGGCTCTGTACTGACAGCTCGGAGCCTGGAGCCTGCTTCGGATTCTGCCTCCCTCTCTCTCTGCCCCTCCCCACTCGTGCTCGCTCTCTCTCTCTCTCTCTCTCTCTCTCAAAAATAAACATAAACTAAAAAAGTTTTTGTAGCATTTCAGAAATTAATAATCGTGTGCTAAAACTTCCAAAAGTTTGGTTCTGCCTGCTAAAGGTAGTATTTACACTGGATTGGAATAATAATTCATCGGTTAGCAGAAAAAAGCCTCCAAGCTGATCCCTGGATCTCTGATGCCTCACAAGAAGATCCTCTCTACTGGGAAGCTAGTGCGACGTCAGGTGGGGGCATTAAAATATCCTGATGGGAAAATGCCAATGCGGGTAAACTATTATAGAAATGCAAAAGAGCACGCCACACTCAACCACTGATAAACATCTCTACCTAAAGCAAATTTACTGTTTAAAAAAGAAATAGTTTGTGTACGACGTGCTTGGTTCCACGCCATGCGCTCGCTTAAGAGGTTGATTCTACCTTTAGCTGAAGCTGTGTATTTTCTCATCTGTTTAGGGCAGCTGTCAAGTAATGAGAGTAAGCGGTGCCATTTTAATAAGGAAGTCTTTTAATGAAATATAATAGGTCACAAATACCTAATTTCTGCTCTTTACTGTAATTGCCAGTCTTTACTCTAACTGCCACTTTAACAATCTTTTCCAAACGCTGCCACAAAAGGTGAACAAATCAAGGGTATTAGCGTGTGTGTATATTTACAGCTTCTTGCTGTCAAAGGCTGTGTGGCCCCATGAGGATCTGTTTCTTTTGATGGAGGCATCCTGTTCCAGGCTATGAACGCATCTGAATTAATCTCTTTTTCATGGCTACATAAGCAAACGCACACTCAAGAATACACAGGAGAAATGCTGACAAAGTTATAGCACAGTATTACGCCTTCAGGAATATCACAGACACTTTTCCCGTCATTGTGGGGGACTGTACATGTTGCCACTTCATTCTTCTTCGGTAAATCCTCTGCTCCGTCAGCTATTAATTCACAATTTCAAAAAACACTGTTTATGTATAGTTCAAATGGCGTCTTTATAAGGTAAATTTTCAGTTCTCACGAGCATCAGGTTTATGTGCACATGCACTTAAACTACAAACAAAACTCCGAGAGCTGGCTACAAAAATTAATACAGCAGATCTCAAAGACAGAAAACACAACTCTGATTCTGATTTTTAAAAAGCATATTCGTTGTAGCTGTTTTACCACAGCTCCATTTTAAGTTTATGGTTAAAGCGTCTTCGAGAACATAATTCCCTGGAAACTTCGTTACGTGATAATCCTTTCCTCTTTTTATTTTGAGCATCCTGTTTCTTTAACCAGTATCGTTCTGAATTTGGTAGCAGTCTTACTCCTTTAGTGTCAGAAGGCCTGGGCACAAACGGTAGCGGTTTTATATGAAGTTTGCCCAGGTTTGAAAGGGTAGGCTTCCCTGAATCGGACTAGCTCACTGTGAAAAGAAAACCATGACAACTGTTTGCACCTCTCGCTTTATTATTACATCCGGCCTGGTCACTCTTAGAAATTCAGTCTATTATGGTTGCTAGGAGGCTGTTGCTGTGCAACGTAGAAGGGTATGCTGTGCTGTCAGGCTAAGGAGTGCTGATAAACCTGTAGGCTTCCCTCTCGGAGTCTGACCAGTGTGCTTAAAGGGCTTAACACTTTTCAAGAGTGACCGGCCCACAATTCAAGACACATCCTACTAAAAACAAGTCACACTGAGAGATTTCTCACAAAGGAACAAAACGCTAAACATACACAAATATTCAAAATGTATCCTCAGAATCCCTAACTAATTTGGTAAAACAAACAAAGAACAGATTATGGTCTACATTTCAATTATACCACCTACTATCCCCAAGCTTTTATTTCCATATAGTCCCCTAAAAGGTTATAATGGACATAAATGAACAGAGAAAGTTTCAGGGGGGATAAAAAAGCAGTACTAAGTACCTTCAACTTTGATTTAAAAGTATCTCGTACTTATATAAATTCCATTAATGGAAAAACAAACTAAACCTAGGAATCCAAAAGTACTTAAGTTAGCAAAAAACTAAACAGCATTCTCCCCACATCCCCAGGGCCACAAAAAAAATGAAAATAACAACAAAAAAAATAGAGAAAATGAAGAAGTTCCAAATTTCATTTTATTATAAAAACAGAGAATTTTTTTCACTCCTTTGCTCAGTAATGACTTTATATTAATTCTAAACCTATCGCAGGCATATTCTAGAACTTTAAAGATTAACAAATAAGTTATTCACAGAATTTCACTACAAATAGATGGCATTACTTGAATGTAAATGAGAAGAAAAAAGTCTATCAATAAAACACTGCTAACAAATTGTGTAAAAAGGAATTTGAGAAGTGGGCAGCGGGTAAGAGAGGACTTCTAGCTACTTGAAAAGAAGAAATTTTTTGACTTTTATTTACTTATATTTGATAGGCCTTTTTCATAAAGTATTCGGAGACAAATAGATGAAGCTGGTTTACCATAAAATACCAAAGACCATAAAGATAAATACAAATAATATAACTTTACAATAATCGTCTTAACTATAAAAATATTTCTAACATTTTCTAAGGATATTTTGGCTATACAAATACTGCCTACAACCTCTTTAAGTTAAAAACAGATTTTTTTTGTTAAAGTCAGGCAACATCTTCCCTATAGCCATCGCAATATTTATTCCTTCTATCTAACTACTCTGAACTGGGAACGCTTTTTAAAATAGTGTCAGCTGCACTACCATATTCTTTTTTAAAGAGCCTTGTATACCTGTCCTTCAAGAGTTGTTTCTATTTCTTCTTCTCATTACACACTCTGGGAAGCAGAGTAAAGGAATTTAAGTATTTTTTCTAAAGTACCAAGAAACAACAAACAGAGGAATGCAGAACACTATCCAAAAAAGAAAGACAAAGAATCCAATAATAAAGGAGAGCTGATGCAGGCCAGGAGGTGGGAAGGCCAGCATCTGACGGAAGAACAGAGACCAAGGCAGGAAGATAAAGGCTTGGCTAAGAAGGTTTAGAACTGCAACAGCCTAAATGTAAAGCCAAGCAGAGCAGAACAGAACAAATGGGAGGAAAGGGGGCAGAAAGGATGAGACAAGAGTGTGTTAGAAAGAGAGCACGTGAAAGAAAATCTGCAGAAAGAAACGGGGACTCATTTCACACGTGGAAAAAAGAAACATATGAAAGTTTTATGTTCAATAACATCACTTTCCTTGATCCATCTTTAATTCTTAAGAGGGCATGCGTGCAACAACTCAGAAAACGTTCTTAAAGATGCAGTGATATCAATAACATTTATGATGTAAAAGCCAAGTGAGGAGTTGAAGACTCACGTTTACAATGAAGGAATTTGAACACTTTGGATTCTCATTTAGGATAAGAAAAATTTAACTTAATTCTAAAGCTGCAGGACCTAATCTACGAAAATGTTTCTGAAAGTAACAAAAATGGACTTTTCCCAAGAAGAACAAAACCTTAAAACACACACACACACACACACACACACACACACACACACACACACAGGGTATTTAATTTAATGAGGTTATTAAAGCCAGATTCTACTCAGGAGTTCTACTGTTCACAGGGTATATGTGGACAGATGTGTACATTTTTAAAGCAGTTACTTAAGAGTTGGTCAGCTGCTAGTCAAGAGTATTTAAACCATACTGGACAAATCTGCTCTGAAGGAATCCAAGTTCTAAACTGGCTACATTAACACTTAGGATCCTGTCAGGCACTATTAACTAAAATGCAATGGGGCAAAATAAGGAATAAAAATTTTTTAAAGGAGAATGGATATCCCATAGCAGAAGTGTTGTTGGCAAGAGCCTTCTGGTACTTACTGGTTTCTCATGTCTTTAAAATCACAAAGCCACAATAATTAGAAAGTGTGGCATACTTAAAAGCAACCATAGGAGTATGTAACTATAGAGAATAACATACTCATCCATGGAATTAAGCCTCGTTTTTGCACGCAGCAGTTTTCTACAATTTGTAATACGCTATCATATTTGATTCATCTCCCTATACCCACCTTCAAAAAAAAAAAATCAAAGATCCTTCATAAATGTTGGCTATTTATTGAATCCTGAATTTTAAATTTCATAAACTTTTTGTCAAAAAATTGTAGCTTCTCTGATAAATCACATAATCAGGGTAGGTCACCAATGAATTACAGGTTATAATTCTTTTCTGTGTCATATTTTACCAATTATAAAAAGAAATCACAATGACAGCCATTAAAGATCACATTATTGCTCCTTCTTGCTGACAGATTAACCAAAATACATTTTTTTTAAAATATTTTTTAACGTTTATTTATTTTTGAGACAGAGAGAAACAGAGCATGAACAGGGGAGGGTCAGAGAGAGAGGGAGACACAGAATCGGAAGCAGGCTCCAGGCTCTGAGCTGTCCGCACAGAGCCCGACACGGGGCTCAAACTCACGGACCGTGAGATCATGACCTGAGCCGAAGTCAGACACTTAACCGACCAAGCCACCCAGGCGCCCCATCCAAGATACATTTTTATATGATTCCTATAATTTCTTTGCCAAAGTCAAAAGGATATCAATATACAAAGGAAGCAGTTTTTTTTCATTTTTTAAGTATTTAAAAAAAATTTTTTTTACATTTATTTTTGAGAGAATGAGACAGAGCACAAGCAGGGGAGGGGCAGAGAGAGAAGGAGACACAGAATCTGAAGGAGGCTCCAGGCTCCGAGCAAGCATTCAGCACAGAGCCCAACGCAGGGCTCAAACCCACAAACTGTGAGATCACGACCTGGACCAGAGTCGGACGTTCAACCGACTGAGCCACCCTGGCGCCCCTAAATATTTTTATTGTATTCATTTTTGAGAGAGAGACAGAGCACAAGTGGGGGAGTGGCAGAGACAGAGAGACACAGAATCCGAAGCAGGCCCTACGCAGGGTTCGAACTCACAAACCAGGAGATCATGACCTGAGCCGAAGTCAGATGTTTAACTGTTTAACTGACTGAGCCACCCAGGCACCCCAGCAGTTTTTTAATATTAAAATTTATAAAAGGAATGTGATACAAACATCTGACTAGAAATCCAAAACATATTTTAAAACTTCTTAAAAACCACGTTCACTTTGTACCTATTGCAACTCACATTTATACATTCAAAAATTTGAAAGAAGGTATTAAGCCAACTGAAAAAAAAAAAAAGGTACAATACTGGATCAATCAATTTCTGAAATGCCTAATCGGGCATACTGAAAAAGGTACCTCAAAATACATTCTATAAATCCGAGGGACAGTTTCAGTTACATCACATTGTAAATGCCAAAAACATCAAAGATACATATTTCACACTTTTTTTGTGATAGCAGATACACAAAATACCGTTAGAAAACTTAAATAGAAACAAACCATCTTCATAAAGGGATAAATGTTATTCTCTCACAGAACACTAGCAAAATTCTGCACAGCAAAGGAAACAATCAACAAAACTAAAAGGCAACCCATGGAATGGGAAAAGATATTTGCAAATGACATATCGGACAAAGGGCTAGTATCCAAAACCTATAAAGAGCTCACCAAACTCCACACCCAAAAAACAAATAATCCAGTGAAGAAATGGGCAGAAGACATGAATAGACACTTCTCTAAAGAGGACATCCAGATGGCCAACAGGCACATGAGAAGACGCTCAACGTCGCTCCTCATCAGGGAAATACAAATCAAAACCACACTCATATCACCTCACGCCAGTCAGAGTGGCCAAAATGAACAAATCAGGAGACTATAGATGCTGGCGAGGATGTGGAGAAACGGGAACCTTCTTGCACTGTTGGTGGGAATGCAAACTGGTGCAGCTGCTCTGGAAAACAGTGTGGAGGTTCCTCAAAAAATTAAAAATAGACCTACCCTATTACCTAGCAGTAGCACTGCTAGGAATTTACCCAAGGGATATAGGAGTACTGATGCATAGGGGTGCTTGTACCCCAATGTTTATAGCAGCACTCTCAACAATAGCCAAATTATGGAAAGAGCCCAAATGTCCATCAACGGATGAATGGATAAAGAAATTGTGGTTTATATACACAATGGAGTACTACATGGCAATGAGAAAGAATGAAATATGGCCTTTTGTAGTAATGTGGATGGAACTGGAGAGTGTTAGGCTAAGTGAAATAAGCCATACAGAGAAAGACAGATACCATATGTTTTCACTCTTATGTGGATCCTGAGAAACTTAACAGAGGACCATGGGGGAGGGGAAGGAAAAAAAAAAAAGAGGTTAGAGTGGAAGAGAGCCAAAGCATAAGAGACTCTTAAAAACTGAGAACAAACTGAGGGTTAATGGGGGGTCGGAGGGAAGGGAGGGTGGGTAATGGGTATTGAGGAGGGCACCTGTTGGGATGAGCACTGGGTGTTGTATGGAAACCAATTTGACAATAAATTTCATATAAAAAAATTAAATTAATTAATTAATTTAAAAAAAAAAAAAAAGAACACTAGCGAAGTGTCTTTGTGGAGCCTGTACTAAACCGGAAGCTTTAGATTTAATTCCAACTCAAAATCTGAGACCATAAATATGAAAGGTCACTTTTTAGAATTTTAAGTGACATTTGTCTAGAAAGTCCCCTTTATTCTCTTTGTGATTATTTGTGCATCCCTCCATCCCTCCATCCACGGGACCGGGGGCAGGCGGGGGTGACACAACATGGCAGAGCAGAGGAAGAGACTGGTAATCTGAGCACTAAGCATCAGTCTCTTTCCACACTGGTTCTCCTTCCACAGGTAACAAGTGAGGGAAACAGTGACAGGGTCAGGGGGAGCGAAGACGCAAGTAAGGGAAACAGTGATGGGGTAGAGGGGAGTGAAGAGGTAGGTAAGGGAAACAGTGACGGGGTAGGGGGGAGTGAAGAGGTAGGTAAAGGAAACCGTGACGGGGTAGGGGGGAGTGAAGAAGTAAGTAAGGGAAACTGACGGGGTAGGGGGGAGTGAAGAGGTAGGTAAGGGAAACTGACAGGG
>NC_064807.1:7748282-7802657 GCF_023721935.1 Panthera uncia | reverse complement strand
TGAAGAGGTAAGTAAGGGAAACTGACGGGCTAGGGGGGAGTGAAGAGGTAAGTAAGGGAAACAGTGATGGGGTAGGGGGGAGTGAAGAGGTAGGTAAGGGAAACTGACGGGGTAGGGGGGGAGGGAAGAGGTAAGTAAGGGAAACTGACGGGGTAGGGGGGAATGAAGAGGTAAGTAAGGGAAACAGTGATGGGGTAGGGGGGAGTGAAGAGGTAGGTAAGGGAAACTGAGGGGGTAGGGGGGAGTGAAGAGGTCAGTAAGGGAAACTGACGGGGTAGGGGGGTGTGAAGAGGTAGGTACAGTTGAGACAAGATTCACCAGGAAGTGTTAACTATTAAAGCAGGGTAATGGATAATGGGAATTCACTTCATTAGTTCATCAAACTAGTCTATTTTTACATAGGTTTATATTTTGCCAACATAAAAAAGTTGGGGGTGGGGGGTACGGTGGGTAAGACAGTAGACCTGCTCTTCAAAATCTTTTAGAGCTCCTATGTGTTTTCGTAAACATGATGGCAGTACAGACAAGTGATAATACTAAATTTAGCCTCTTTAACTTTTTATTTATTTATATTTTTAATGGCAGATAAACCAGGCGCTCAAGTTCAAGAAACGCTGGCCTACAGGTTGCTAAAATGTGGGCACATCGGACTCCCTTCAGACCCGAACACCTGGGTATATCTGCAAGTATAATCGTTTAACCAGCCTTTAAGGATGGAAAGTAGGATTAGAAATAAATATTATGCATATAATTATAGAAGTTCAAACAGAGAAAGGTAGTTTTTGTTTGTTTGTTTAATATTCCACAGCAGTTCCTGCTTCCTTAACTTAAAAATGTTAAAAATACCTCATACTATACTATATTATATTATATTATATTATATTATGTTATATTATATTATATTATATTATATATTTTGTACCATTTTTGAAGTATTCCAATACAGCTACAATAGCCTCAAATACTGTCAAACTGTACATTTCATAATGGACGACAGGCACATAATGCTGAATATGTGACACTGAACTGAAATGGAAAATACGATTTTGACATCAGTACACTGAAAATCTCATTCTAAAAATATCAGTATGACAATCTATTTGTCAAAATAACAGAGTTCTAGACAACTTGATTCCATTAGTAACTTTTATTTATCTAAATAACCTCTCATTTATGTCTTTCTGCATATACCAAATTTTACAAATAAATTCAATTCATAAATCCATGATTAAAGGTGACTAGATAATGGCAGAACACGCTGCTACACAAACGTGACATTGTGGTTTCACATCTGGGACACTGAAGAGCTTTTGATCACAGAAGCCGTCATCCGCAGATTCTCTCTCCGGTTTAAATTACCCACACAGGCAAACCGAGAGTGTAACCAACAAAACTGCCATCTAGCTAATTCTAATTTCCATTTGCCCATTAATTGTGATTGTTTTCTTTTTTTAATATTTCACGTATCGATTCTTTCCAAATTTTTAGGACACATTTTGTTACGAGCGTTTCAGAAGGCTCCCACTTGGAAGCAGGGAGGGTGGGCCTGAACGTTTTAATATCCGCTCCCTCCGCAAGAGAAACACTAAACCAAACTCAAAGTCGTTTTTGAAAGAGTCTCTTACTCTGCGTGTTTCCTTCTAGAAAACAAGGTTCAGTCAAATATATCTCAAAGTAAACTATAAGTAAAAAGGCTATATATTCAGGGCAAAGCATGTAAAATAATAAAAGGCAAAAAAGGGAAAGGCAGAAAGAAAAGGACCATGTAAGGGCAAATATAAGCAACTAGGACTCTTCAGTAGAGAAGACAGGCTAGCATCAATTAGGGTGTCAATATTATAAATCTATAAAGCCACACTTGAAGAGATACACAAGATCTACTTCTGTCAGATTTTACTCAAATGTCACCTTCTCTATCAGGTCTTCCTAATTCCTATTTGAAATTGCAACCCCTCATCACCCATCCTATGACCCCTCTTCCTTTCTTTCTGTTTCTCCAGAGCATTTGCAACCATCTATTATAAAACTCATTCATGTTGCCAAACCCCCATCCCCAGTTCTGTGAATGCAAGCCCCCCAAGGGCGGGGACCTGACCAGTTTTGTGCACTGCTATCTCCTCCACACGGT
This sequence comes from Panthera uncia, assembly GCF_023721935.1. Classification (NCBI taxonomy): domain Eukaryota; kingdom Metazoa; phylum Chordata; class Mammalia; order Carnivora; family Felidae; genus Panthera; species Panthera uncia. The sequence continues at coordinate 7,800,529 of NC_064807.1, read as the reverse complement.
GGGTGCCAATATTTGGTCAAGAAATAAGTGGATGAATACACAAACTGAAAATGAGCTTGTCCACTGGAACGGATTCTAAAACTGAACGGAGCCCCTGGAGTCTAAAAAGAGGGTCTCATCAACTCGAGACGGTAGTCAATGAAAACACACAGGTTAAGAGGAGAGCTGAGCTGGAGGGACCTATAGATGACAGTTCATATTTAAAAACAAAGCTTTTCCAGGGGAAAGTCTCTGCAGTAGACATCAAAGCAAATAACCCTACCTTACAACAGTGCCACCCTCAGTGGAATATCAAACGCAAACACAGACCTAACCATCGTAATAATTCTACGCTGATGCCACCAGCTGCTTTGGGGTAAGCTCGGAACTCCTGTCCCTCTGCACTTTTGACATCCCAAAAGGAACAGTGACAATCGGTAGCAAAAGGTGAAACTCAAGAGTTTGGGGTATTCGAAGCAGCCCCCCCAAAAGCAAAGTTCTCACAATGCCCCCCACATTTCTCCCATAACAAGCAGCATTAGGAATTCCCATACCCTGCCACAACCAGAAAATAGGAAAAAGGTACTGGATCCTAACAAGTCACTTACCAACTTTTGAAACTAAGAAATTAGTCTTATTAGACACTAAGGAAAATCCCAGGCAAGCCTAAAATTTCATGCACACACCCATACATAGGTATGTAAATGCGCACACACACACACACACACACACACACAGATATGAAATTCGTGTATACCTACAGAGTTACTTCACAAAATGTCATTTGGAACGGTGAGAGGAAAAGAAACCTAAGGCCAGCCCAAAACTACCATATGATGCTGTATATGAAGAAATATACAAAATTCATGAATTTATGACATTAAGTCCAGTTTTTAAAAATAGGAAGTAAACAAAGGTGCCTGGGTGGCTCAGTCGGTTGGGCGTCCAACTCTTGATTTCAAAAGCTCATGATCTTGTTGTTTGGGAGACCGAGCCCGGCATCGGCTGATGCTCCAGGCTGACCGTGCGAAGCCTGTTTGCGATTCTCTCCCCCCCCCACCCTCTGCCCCTCTTTCTCTCTCAAAATAAATACGCTTTTTAAAAAAATACTACGAAGTAAATCCATTTGGAATAAAAAACTGCATTGCTCTAATGGTCATTATAAAATCAAGGTTAGATAAAATCATAAAATGGTTAAATGTTTTGGGTTTTTTTTAGTTTATTTATTAGTTTTGAGGAAGACAGAGTACAAGTGGGAAAGGGGAAGAGAGAGAGGGAAAATCCCAAGCAGGCTCCACACCGTCAGCACAGATGCAGAACTCAAACTCAAGAAACTGTGAGATCATGACCTGAGTGGAAATCACGAGTCTGCCATTTAACCGACTGAGCCACCCAGGCGCCCCATTATATCTGTTTTCTATAATTTGATTAGAGATGAAGATAATCTGAGATTTAGTAATTACTCATCGATTACTTCTACTAGGAAAGGACACTGGGTTTTGTGCTGAGTTAAAGAAACCATTGTGCCGTCTTCTGCCCTCAGGAAGCTTATAAACAATTTGGAAAGATCCAATGTTTACAAAAATCTAAATCACAATTCCCAATCAGTGCCAGGGTTGGTAAGACCTTCATCAGAAGTGAACTCATCAAGTTAGGAACCACTCTAATTTAGGAAAGATGAATTTAACTAGGGTGGGAAACATATCCTAAGTACACTAAAGCATGAGAACTGTGGAGAAGAGAAAGGACAGGGCAGAATTCAAGTGACCCTAGGGGAGTAACAGCAATCGCCATGGACTCAGCACTGAAATGTCAGACACAGTGCTGTTTGCCTGTGTCCTGCGATGTGATCTTTGAAACGATCTTTTAAGGTCGATTATATTAGCCCTATTTCACAGAGTTCAAGTAATCTGCCTAAGGGTAAACTAATAATCAGTAGCAGAGCTGAAATTCAAACCCAGGACTGTTCATTCTGAAGTCAGGCTCTTACCCAATCACACACCACCATACGCCAGGCTGGCCAGAAAAGAGAATCTACAGGGCAGGTGGTGAAATACAAACTTGAAAATGTACACTAGACTGTAAGCTTCTCCTCGCAGCACTATGGTAGTTTCACAGCACTCAATACATATTTCTTACATGATTTTGATGGGGAGGCAATGAGGAACCCTAAAAGATGCTGAAGAAGCCTAAAACTCTGGGCTATTTGAAAACATCCAAAGTACCTTCTTTTTAGAGGATTTTATTAATCCATATTTAGAAACACTTTAAGTAAAATTTTAACCAGATTGTAATTTCATAAGATACTAAGAATATATTCCATGTTTTAGATTCTTCCTCTTTACACCCAACAAATACAGCAGCCTAGTATTTAGTTACTACAGTAACTGAATCTCTGTATTCAAATCTCAGTTGAAGACTTCCCAGGATCTAGCTAGAGCTCTCTCTCTTAATATGAATTACACTCTTAATACTTGTATTTTTCGTTCCAGACAGTAGGTTCACTGGCAGATCAGGAATATAGTTAACTCTAAAAGGAAATGATTTGAATCTCCCCCGGCCCCTCCCAAAAAACAAAACAAACAAACAAACAAAAAAACCTTTTTCTTCATTTAACAGAAAGAAAATTCAGTTTAATGCACTGTATTCTCAGTCTCTCAATTCAGATGAAACAACAGCATTAGATTTTTAAAAACTCCTAAAGACAAAGAATGAGGAACTTCTAGGCAAAACTGCAAGAGCTAACTAATATTTCATCATACCTTTGTTTATCGTACCTCCGTTTTTATTGAAGGTGAAGATAAATCCAAAGGGAACAGTTTTACAAGAAAGGTCTGTCCATGGGGACTTACCTTGTTAAGAGCAAATGACAAATGGTTTTCCCCTATAGGAAACCTACTCCTGTTTTATATAAATGTATCCTTTCAGCTCTGGTACCACAAATGAGGCTGGTAAGAGCATCAGATTACTGCTAGAAAGTTCATTTATTTGCTATTTTCTTGGTCTGTCTTCGATGGGTTGTTTCAAATAACCAATAGGGTTGATGCTCAAAGTGGGCACCTTTCTCACAAAACAGGATACCAAAACTAAGTGTGACCTCACAGATGTACTTACATAACACACACACACACACACACACACACACACACACACACACACGACAAAATCTTGGTAATTACTTATTCCTGCCAGTCTCCTACTATTAATCAGTAAACAGCATATCCTTCCAAAAATCCAGATTAAGAAAACAAGAAGTCATACAATAGCATGGCTGCTGGGGCTGCCTCTGGTTGCTATGGAACACCGGGCAGGCCCCTGGCTCATTCCGCCGGCTCTCTGAGCGCGGCAACACCTTTAACGCCCAGCCTGGGCAAGTCTCAGCTTGTACCACCGACATCAGCGGCCAGCATTTTACTTTTGTCCTGGAAGAATGACCTACAGGAAACACTGTTTCAGTTTTTAAAATTAATACTCCACCGGATTTTTACAACAATCTTTAGAATGATTAAAATCACCCTTACCCTAAAAACAGTAAAGAAGTGCGTGCCCAGTGGGAGAATTATTTACATGAATACATTGATTACGACACAGGTCACTAACATGCAGCAACCAGCAAGGAGAAATACAACGATAGGGATAAAAATATAACATTCCTTTAAAAAAAAAATCTAGCAAATATATTTCCCCTTAATATATAGCCTACTTGTGATTTGGGAAAATATTGAAAAATTTTATTTCTATGTCGTTCTAAAACAAAGCAATTAAGGAATGGCCAGTATGCCAAAACCTACAGCTGGAAATAATAAAAAATTAAGACATTTACTCAAACCTTACACAATTTTAAAACTTTAATGCTTTTTCTAGAAAAAAAATAAAATAAGGGGGGTGGGGGGTGGGCAGAGGAGGGGATTGGCCTAAATAACCTCCAAAATCTGTTCCAGCTTAAAAGTTCGGATTCTAAAATAAAACATCCTAATTATGTCTCCACTGGAATTCCACATATTTGTGCCATTTGGAAGCATGTGTAACTCCAGCGACAGACTTTGTCACCTCTTTAATCTCTCCCGGAGCAGCCTGGATGCCCCTCTGGGTCAGCTGTGCAGAGACAGACGAAGAAAGGGGGCTGAAGAGGAAGACAGTAGAGCAGTTAAACAGAAACAGGTAGAGAGGCTGGAGGTGAGGCCCTGAGGGACTAAGGCACTTATCCTAGGGGGTCTGAGGTTCCAGCTCCAGACCCAAAGGCCTAGCGGCTCCACAAAAACAGGGTCGGGTTCTGAAATACCAATTCCTGAATGAAGCTCTTCTTTGGTGTTCTTCCAAATTAGAATATTAAGTTGTCTGCTAATGGGGAGTTATTCCCATGCAGAGTAAGCGGACCAAGATTACACTTTTCACATTGGAAATGGCTTGTTTCTAAATGACGTCATGTGACATAAATGGAACGGGAGTCAATTTTTTTTAACCTTTCAACACTAGAATTAAATTACCAGTGCTTTTATTGACACTGTATTGAATGTAAAATAATAAAAACCACAGAAAACATTATTACAAATAATGTTTACACTGATGTTGCATTAAGTTCATAATAAAATCCTCTATAAATATTAATGAAATTAACACGTATTCCATCATCTTTTGTTTTGCAGGGTTACATTTATGTTTTGTTCAAACACTGGCTAATTAAGCTTTATAGTGGCATTCTCTTGTATACGTCACATCTTCTATCTGCTTTTGGAAAGCTTAAGTATGTGAGAATCTGATAATTTAGATGTTACTAGGACCTATAACTTAGATATTTCCTAATGCCAGAAGGAATTAACTACAACCCTTGGAGAAAAGAAATGGTATTTTAGCTATGGGATCAGATCATTTAATTAGTGTATCACTTTACCACTCTGTCTGGCTAGCAGTAACCCCGTAGCAGAAATATTTTAAAAGACTGCCAAAATATTTTATGAAGTCATATACATTTCTATGGAACCTTCTGGATCAGAGAGAAGTTTAGCAATTAAAGTTACATAACCAAAAAATGCAGGCGTTATTTAATGTAATGAATTTACTCCTTCGTGCCTTATTCATCTAATTAAACAACAAGAAAACTCAGCTTTCAAGTAACGAGATTTAGGTCTACATTTTGTGCTGTTTATTAAAATGCCATTAATCATTGTTTGTTATACATATTAGTCTGCTCATTACAGAATAATTTCCAACATGAATAATGGATTTTTTTTTTTTGGCTATAGACTCTAGCACTGGAAAATATGCTTCTTTCACACCTGACTTCAGTCAACATTAACCTGCTATGACTGATGTCCTAAGTTATCAGGACATCCACTGTCACCAATGGATGGCTCTCTCTTTGTAGATAGGCCATTACGTCCCACAACCGAGCAGCTAACTCTAAAGGGAGTATCTTAGTGGTTGGTCTCTTCTCTTGGCAACTTACAAAGTGGCTTGTCACAGTTCATCCAATCTGCCTACACACAAGGCAAAAGAGTGATGTACAAAAGACAAACACCGTTGCACCTCTGAGGGGTGTGTCTCACACAGCTGTCTTCCTGTGTCCTGCAAACATGAGCTGCTGTCCTTGGGCTTGCCGCCTTTATAACGACAGGTCAAATTTCAAGTAGGAGAGCCTGGAATTACTAAGCAAAACACCTGACAAATAACTGAGAACAAACTTCCTGATTTAGAAATGCTGTGCTGAGAAAAAAATAACAGGAAGATTGATGAAGATCAATCACTCTTAAATATTTTGTCTTCAACATAATGTAAGCATCTTTTCAAGCCTACATTGAGTCTTGGTTAACAAATTTAATTTTTTTCAGAGAAACACAGAATAAAGAGGGGTTCAAGTTTATTTCAATAAACAAATATTTCAAATGGTATAGCTTTAAGAACAATAGACGGTACTAATCATTAAATATGTGTGATGAGCACAGGGGGTTCATTATGCTTTTCTCTCTACTTCAGTATGTTTTAAAAATCCCAAAATAAGAAAGTTTTAATTATATATACATTTATGGTGTACAGTTTTCCGCTACCTATTGGCTTCCCAAATGGAAAGTGCTTTAGATATCAGATATGCTAATGAAATCCCAGCTGAATATATTCATTTTGGATGTTTCACATATAACTTCATAATAATAAAATAATCATGAGGAAATGGACACATCTCAACTTCATGCTTTTCTATATACAACATGAAGTAAAAGTACAACCCCAAGCAGTAACAAAGGTCCCACAGACTCACGGTAAATATTTTCATCAAAATATTATACTTTCAACAAAGTACAAGCATCTCCTATTAGTTAAAATCACAATAAGGCAAAAACAATGACTTTTCCTCCAGCCAATTATGTCACCATTCATACTTTGATTTATCCACTTTATCTTAATCTCTCTTCTAAAAGTCTCCACTAATTTCATCTAACTGCATTTTCAGTAACTTCTTCTACCTTTCCTTTTTTGTGCTTCAAAATCCCCAAATATCAGCTCTTGTCATCTTTGTAGACTTCCACAATTTCAAACATGAAAAAATATGTTCACATAGCTGGGAATATGTCATTTTGGTCTAATACTTTATTTCTCTCTCTTCTTTCAAAATGCTCCCTAAGGGGTGCCTGGGTGGCTCAGTCGGTTAAGCGTCCGACTTCGGCTCAGGTCATGATGTCGCGGTCCATGAGTTCGAGCCCGAGTCGGGCTCTGTGCTAACCGCTCAAAGCCTGGAGCCTGTTTCAGATTCTGTGTCTCCCTCTCTCTCTGACCCTCCCCCGTTCATGCTCTGTCTCTCTCTGTCTCAAAAATAAATAAACGTTAAAAAAAAAATTTAAAAAAATGCTCCCTAAAACCCAATGGAAATCTGAGTCTTCAGGATTCCTAAATTAACCAAAACAGTATTGGCCCTCAATACAAACTGATATAAACTCTTGAATTCCTCACCCAAAAATAAAGCTAAAGGGCAACAGTGGAGAACTACAAGCTTACAGACAAAAGTACCCAATTCTCTGAGGCCTCTCCTAGCATGTTTTTGAATCAAATATCAGAAATAATGTTAACAGCAGTGGTGGTAATATTGTTAGATATGCTGAATATGGCAGACGGGGTTTACACAGCCCTTAAAATGACCCTTCTTTTTCTCTACACCATACTAATCATTTAGTTCATACTCTACCTTTTCCAATTATATGATCCTGCCCCGATTTACCCTCATTCTTACCCCATTCCTTCAGATCAAGGTGTTGTTCTGGGCATTGGGTGTCATCTCTTGGCATTCTTTCTAAGGTTTGTAAACCAAAAGGTAAACTGGAACTTCCAAAGCTCATGTATAATGCGTCACACAAGACTGCGCTGTGGGATTGGGAAATTCCAGACAGCGATGTGAATTAACAAAAATACAGTATAATAGAGAAAGCTATATTATCCAAAAAAGAAGCTTTTACTGCAAAGTTGATCAAGGGCAGCAGGACTGGAGGTGAGTGAAATTTCAGGATCGCTACGATGACCCTCTCTCACATATACTCCAATCGACATCTCCGGTCTGTGTCACCCGTGTTTCTAGCAAAACTAATAAATGCCCAAGCAGGTCTCATGCAATCAAAATATTAAAATGCATCACCTTCCAATTTCAGAAACAAAATTCTACCTCACTTCCAAGCCATATGGCTCTCAAACCTATGCTGAAATAGAAATCCACATCTATTATAGAGCTCTACTCATTCAACATTATTTAAAAGGTTTTAAATTTCAAAACTCAGCAGACTTCTAAAAATAAAGGAACAGATCAAATGTTGATCCAGCCATATAATATCTTAATCTGCTATAATTGGAATGAATTACAATTTTTGTCTCTAACTATAATTAATTCAACTTCGGCATTCATGGCCTTTGTTAACTAAAGGTAGTCCCTACAAACCATCACATAATGTGAGGCACTATAAAAAGTTGTTTCCCAAATCACACAATGGTCATTCAAAGAACTTAAGTTAAATATTTCCCCCAATATTCCTTGCTTCGAGAAAACAGCAGTGGACTGGTTCCAATACCATTACAAGATGCGTGCAATGCAAAAGCTAGCGGGCAATAGTCCTACTGATACAAGTTCCAAAATGCCAAACAAAACATACATAAAAATGACTTTCTAAAGGTCTACACATAAACACATATATGGACAAAACACAATATATAAGCTAAATTTCATTTTTCTTAACGTAGGTACGCCCCACAAACATAAAGTAACTTTATACACAAAATGTTTTTAAAACATTCTTTAGAACCATGCAATACAATCCTGACATAAAACAAAGAATCTAACTTTACGTGGTGTCAGTGTAGTGGGTTTTCACTGTGGCTCGTCAAAATACACACTGTACATTTAAAATGATAAAGGTGGCATTAAGATCACTAATATAGTATCTCTTCGTGTGTTTTTTATTAATGACCTTTACACTGACACTTCATTAAAACTCATCTCCAAGACTGTCACCAGATATAATCAGATGCCAATCGGCGAAAGCCTGATGTGACAGATTATACTCTTTGGTTCTTTAAAATGTCAGCCTAAATAGGCACAAGGGGGAAAACCGAGCTTCTACTGCAAAAAATACTTTCAGGAAACAATCTACCCAAAGCAAAATGTAGAGAGGTAGATGTAAGGCATCATTTCCATTATCTGCCACACAGACTAGATTTTCTCAATACTCCTTTCTTTTATTCCCACCTTTCTAAAAAGCTGTGCACAACCAAATCACAATACAGGCTCCGTAGAAGGATATCACTGCATATCCACTAATGTACTAAGGGATAGACATAGATAGATACAGTCAGTCTTTAGGAGGAAAGGATCACCGACAAACATAAATAAGACACCTATCCTCACAAAAGCACATATAGTCTGCACAATACTACAGCAGAAAAGGAAAGAGAACTGGAAGAAACACTGGATCAGCTGAGCCACCTCTGGCTGCCCCTGCCCACACCTCCAATTCCCACCCTACCCCCACCAAAGGTTGACAGTCCAGGAAAAGTAACCGCACAGAGTACGCAATGCACAGGTGCTTAACAATGCAAACAGGATATGATTTGTAAATGTATCTCTTCTTCCTGCCTCTCTCCAGTATTCTCCCTCATCTACCTCCCCACAAATAAAGCAAGGAAGAGAGAAACCTTAGTGACAAGCAAGGACTTTCTAAAATGGTTTTGCATATTAAAACAAACTATGCTGACTGAGACAAAACAGGGTCAGATACATGTTTAAGAATGATAGTTAGGGGCGCCCGGGTGGCTCAGTCAGTTGAGCATCTGACTTGGGCTCAGGTCGTGATCTCACGGCTCATGAGTTTGAGCCCTGCGTCGGGCTCTATGTTGACAGCTGGGAGCCTAGAGCCTGTTTCAGATTCTGTGTCTCCCTCTCTCTCTGCCCCTCCCCTGCTCACACTCTGTCTCTCTCAAAAATAAATAACCATTAAAAAAAAATTTAAAAAAGAATGATAGTTATTACATTTGAAATTACAAAATACTAAAAACCGCTGGAATCTGGATGCAGTTCACACACTTAACTAGGTTTCTATAAGTCAATAAAAATGATCATTCAAAAGTAGTCTTAAAAGCAACAATAATTACAATCTTTTAATCTCTCATACGCTTATCAGATTGGTAAAAGAAGGGACATCCAGCAGAACATAAGACTTATCTTGAACTCATGCAAAGAATGCTTCCTTCCACGCTCTGCAATGCTCTACAATCTTGAGTCTGGTTGCCACATTACCATTAAAGTAAAATGTTATGAAAATGCACACTTCTTGACCAAAAGACACAATATTTTTCCTGCCATCAAACCTGAATTTTTAAAAAATGGTTATGTAAACATAAACAACATTCGGGGCAGGGAGGGGGAGCAGTAGGGTCACCAATGGAAAAGACAGAAAAGAACAGGAGCATGAGTGAGGGGGAAGGCCCCCCCTGAGCAGGGCCCCAAAGTAATCCAAAGGCACTCGCCCAGACTCCTTGACAGGACTTCAGTTCTTTTCAAAAGCAGCTGAGGGGCGCCTGGGTGGCGCAGTCGGTTAAGCGTCCGACTTCAGCCAGGTCACGATCTCGCGGTCCGTGAGTTCGAGCCCCGCGTCAGGCTCTGGGCTGATGGCTCGGAGCCTGGAGCCTGCTTCCGATTCTGTGTCTCCCTCTCTCTCTGCCCCTCCCCCGTTCATGCTCTGTCTCTCTCTGTCCCAAAAATAAATAAAAAACGTTGAAAAAATTAAAAAAAAAAAAAAAAGTTCAAAAGCAGCTGAATAGCATGAAGAGAAGAAAAAGTCAAGGCTATAATAACTGGGGAAGAAATGCTGAAAAATGAGATAAACAGAAATCTAAATTTTTATTTCTTTTGATGGGACAGCTCACATTATCCTCCCTCCCTTTTTCTCCCTCCGTCGAACTGCCTGTCCACAGACTTGGGAAATTATGTCCTGTTTTAAATATTTCATTGGTGAGCAACAGGCAGGAGCCCCAACTGTCAGACTCTTGTCTGGCACACACACACACAGAGGAGCCGGCTCGGCAGGAGCTCGGGCTGTGAGACTCAGCTAATTCCTATGTGGGTGAGGAAACCAGGGCACTTGGCCACCGCTCCCCACGGGGGCCACCGAAATGGTGGGACCTTCTGAGACTGGGTCAGCGGTGTGGCCATCGTGCTAGACCCAGGCTCCGGATTTGCTTTCTCTGCTGTTCTCACCAAAAGAAAGAATGGGCAAGCACATGCTAGCCTTTCAGTCCATCGGGAAAGGAAGTATCAATTCCCGGCTCTATGTTATTGGTAACATTTCCCTTTGGTGCCAATCTCACCACGGAAGCACCGACTACTGCTCAGAGGGCTATAGGGATCACATAGGCCTACTGCTTCATTTTACAGATGGAGAAACTGAGACCCAGAGGGTTTACGTGACTAGCCTAAGGTCTGGCACTTAGTGGCAACCTGAGTACCAGAACAGACCTTGCTTTCTCCTCTTTATCTTCCTTCGGCTGGCACTTTTGAGGGCTTTATTTCCCAGCCCCATCCATCGCCCTCTCTTCTTTCTCCTTCCACATTCCTTCTCAGCAGATCTGTCTCCCATCACCAGCTAGTACGCCTTTACTTCCAGGCTAGCTGCCTCGCTCTTAGTTTTCCTGGGCTCAGCTCCGATTAGCCCTTACCCATTTCTGCCTCAACAGGAAGCATCAACATCCTCTGGTTGTCCCGACTGGGCAAAGCAAAGGCAATCGGTACTGAAAGGGCATTACAGCGTCTCTTAAGAGTCGTGAGAAAGAAGTTTCTAGGGATTAAGAGTCAGCAATGGACAGACATATGTGATGTGCAAACATAATCTTTTGGGGCTAGACTAGACATTTAAACTAAAGGGCTTAGCCAGAGGCCAGTGCATAGCCAAGACGAGGAAGGGAGCCTCCCGGAGCAAAATCATGCTCAGGTTACATCATTAGTGCAACAAGGAGATGCATTTGTTCAAGAGGGCAATCAGACAGATAGAACTCGTAAGAAAATAATGACGGTATAACCTTGCCACCTAAGTCACGTTTCCTACCTTTTCCCCATAAGTTCCTTTTAACGTTTTTTTGTTTTTTGTTTTTTATTTATTTATTTATTTTTGGGACAGAGAGAGACAGAGCATGAACGGGGGAGGGGCAGAGAGAGAGGGAGACACAGAATCGGAAACAGGCTCCAGGCTCCGAGCCATCAGCCCAGAGCCTGACGCGGGGCTCGAACTCACGGACCGCGAGATCGTGACCTGGCTGAAGTCGGACGCTTAACCGACTGCGCCACCCAGGCGCCCCAAGTTCCTTTTAAAATGTGTGTGAAATTCACTGGAAGAAAAGAAGCAGAGGAGATGGCTGAGCTGAGAGTCTGCTTATATCTATTAGCCTAATTATCTATAAAAAAGAATGGAAAGGGAGTCATATAATTAAACACTTAACAGGAATGGGGAGAGTGAGAACAGGTGAGACAAGGGAGGCAGGCAAAAACCCACTATTTATAAAAAGGCTTCAGGAAAAAAAAATGAGACGCAGTACTGAGTAAACTTTAACTGGGATGTATAACTCACATTTCCAGTTCAAGAAAGATCAGGACTATCTAGATCACTCTAAAACGAAACGAAAAAATCATTCTCAGTCAAAATGCTTAGAAAAAAAGATACATAGCAAATTACTAAATAGCCAACTAAAATGTTTCTTTAAACATCTCTAATCGCCAAAGAAAGGGAGCCAAAATGACATGTTTTCCTCTATAATTTCACATTACGTTTTACTGCATAGCATTCCAAGGTTACTTTATAGCTCAAGATTAGGGCTGGCAAATTATTCCAAAATCACTTATTGCTATAGGTCCACAAGTGGTGACCTCACACATTTCTCTACCCTTAGTAAGAGAACAATTCCAAGCAGTGCATTATGAAATTATAGAATAATTCTTTGATGAACTCATCTTTATACAGCTATTTATTGCCATTATATATTAATGACAACATTTTATACAAAGTCTATAAATACAGTACAAAATGTTCTCAAATGAACTCATGTATAACATGTGCAAAACAAAATATAAATTGGGCAATGAAATGGACAATGGGAATCCTAAGAGTATATGAAATGCTGCATTATTAGTTCTCAGTCTGAGATCTCTGGACCAGGAGAGTTGTCCAAATGTAGGAAGGGGCGCCTGGGTGGCTCTGTCGGTCGAGTGTCCGACTTCAGCTCAGGTCATGATCTCACACGGTTTGTGTGTTTGAGCCCGGCATCAGGCTCACTGCTGTGAGCACAGAGCAAGATTAGGATCCTCTGTCCTCCCCCCACCCCCCGCCCATCCCCCACTTGCACATGCTCTCTCTCAAAAAATAAAGTAAAAACATTTTTAAAAATGTAGTAAAAGAATGCCATTGTTGTAAGGCTGCAGAGTTGAACTAAAATACAACTTTGGGCTAACATCCTATTAATTCAGTGTAATAAGAAGACTGGTTATCAAAAAGTAATCCAAACCTGTGATCGATTTTTGTCTTTATTTTTAAAAGTAGGGGAGGAGAGAATAATTATTTAATGAGGGCAAAATCTTTCAAAACTTAGGGGCCACTGAAGTGATCAGGAACATATTAAAAGAATTCTTAGGTGGGAAAAAGATTTGAATGGGCATCTTCTCAGTATTCTCTAATAGTAAGAATCAACGCATATTGATCATGTATTCTGTATCAAATACTGAGCAAAGCATCTTACAAGAATTATCTTTAATCTCCACAAAACCCCATAAGGCTGGTAAGGGGGATCCTGTTTTTCAGATGAGAAAACTGAGGCAAGTTAAGCTCAACTTGTCCAAGGCCTCACAGCTAATAAGATCATCTGAAATCTGACCCCAAAGCCTGTGTTCTTAACCAATTTACTTATCCCATCAATTTATTTTAAGAACAAAATACATACCAATTTGATACTCTAAATATATTTCAATTTTTTTAACTGATTTGTTTTCATTAAGTGCATCCTATACTTTGATATGAAAAATAAAACTTCAAAAATAAAGGTTTTAAAACGTCATAAATATACTTTAAAAATCGTGGGGCGCCTGGGTGGCTTAGTCGGGTAAGCAACTGCAGCTCAGGTCATGACCTCATGGCTGGTGAGCTGGAGCCCCACAGGGCTCTGTGCTGACAGTTCAGAGCCTGGAACCTGCTTCAGATTCTGTGTCTTCCCCTCTCTCTGCCCCACCCCCACTCACACTCTGTCTCTCTCTCTCTCTCTCTCAAAAATAAATAAACATTAAAAAAAAAAATCTTAGCGGCAGAAACTAACTGGTAAACCGTCAAACCACACTGTAAAAGAAAAATGCCTAACCTATTTTAACAAAACTAGTATTTAAAAACAGTTGCTCTCAGGGCACCTGGGTGGTTCATTCGCTCAGGTCATGATCTCACTGTTCCTGGGTTCAAGCCCCAGCTCCCTGCTGACAGCGCTGCTTGGGATTCTCTCTCCCCCCTCTCTCTCTGCCCCTTCCCTGCTCTCGGGTGCACCATCAATCAGTTATTCTCTCTTGATGTTTCTGGTTCTTTGACATTCCAACACATGAAGTACTTACTATCTCTTATAAAGGTACTCTGAAACATATCACATTTTGCTGATTGTAGTTAAATGTGGGATAATAGTATAGATCAACCCATACATCTATTATCTGAACAGAAAAGCTTATATGATAGACCTTTCTAAGCTTACTTGAGAAAGACGCTGGCTACCCCTGTCTCCATGTTTGTCTTTTGGAGTATATACTGCTGACAGAGGAAAGTCAACGATGCTAGAAGGGCCCAAAGATTGGATTCTATAGTTCCCCTTAAAAATTCTCGCTACACTAGGGGCATCTGGGTGGCTCAGTCAGTGAAATGTCTGACTCCGGCTCAGGTCATGGTCTCGTGGTTCGTGAGTTCGAGCCCCACATCTGGCTCCGTGCTGACAGCTCAGAGCCTGGAGCCTGCTTCTGATTCTGTGTCTCCCCCTCTCTCTGCCCCTCCCCAGCTCACACTCTGTCTCTATCTCTCTCAAATATAAATATGCAACATTAAAAAACAAAAACAAAAACAAAAACCTCACGCTAAACGCAGAGAAAGCAATACCCAACCACTTCTAGTTTAGAAGTATATGGCACAGGGCAAGTCAGAAAATCTAAAAGTTCTTAGATAATAAAGCCAAATTAAATTTTCAAACAAGACTACTCCAATAGCATCAAGCGGGGGCTGAATTCTCCAGACAATTTTAATATTATTACTGTTCTTGATTCAATTAGTCCGACAACTATTACTACCACTCACATGTTTGAGGTAGTTTTTTTAAAAATCATACAATAAAAGCATAGCATTAATTATGCCATACAAAAATGTTTTAAGAATATACAATATGTAGGGGTGCCTAGGTGGCTCAGTCAGTGAAGCGTCCGACTTCGGCTCAGGTCACGATCTCACAGTTCATGGGTTTGAGACCCGTTGTCGGTCCCTGTGCTGAAAGCTCAGAGCCTGGAGCCTGCTTCGGATTCTGTGTCTCGCTCTCTCTCTGCCCCTCCCTCACTCATGTTCTGTCTCTCTCAAAAATACATAAACATTAAAAAAAATATATATATATATATATACACACACACACAATACGTTGATGTGTGCCAACAATACCAAATCTACAGAGTCCAGAGCCATACTGCCCAAACAGTGTGATTCTCAAGTTAACCGAAATTTTTGAGACAGAGACAGATACACCTGCGTAGGAACAGGACCAATGTCCGTACCTAAAGGACTAATGCCGACATTCAAACTATGCCAAACCGATCAGTCTTGATATTTTATGTTGTGCTAATATATATTATCCTAGCCAAACAGAAAGAGGCTCTGATACAAAATTGTCAATTAACATAGTATATTAAATTTAAGCTCCATAGAAATAAGGCTATTATATGCTTGAATGCATATATAATTAAAATTTTTTCTTTAAATAAAAGTTCTAATCAGTTCACATTTGTGGTGATGATAATCTCATTGCTGCAAACAGCATAGCACCCCCTGGTGCATCTGTTATAAGATGTATAAAATTACCACAAAAAAAGGGATAGAATCAAAGTAAAAATGAACCTTAGAAATCAATAGGTTGATACTCTTTTATTTACTCTGGTACATATTTTTAAACATTAATGCTTAAAAACAATTTGCATTTAAAAAGACCACTTAAAAATGTTATAGAAACAACTGGAAAATGTTTTCAATTAAAAAGATTTAAAATAATGAACAAACAAAATACTGGTTTCCAACATTTATCACTCGTTAAAATAACGCTGTCAAAAAAAATTCTTTAAATATGACATCACAAAAGTTGTCATGTCAACCAAATTTCACTTTATTTAAATCAGCTTTGGCTTTTTGTTTCAGATAAACTTGACTGACGGGGTAAAATGTTCCAGAGTACTTTTTTCTGGATTCAAAGTGAATATCCGATTACTTTTAAGAATTTTTAAGTTGTTTTGTGAAAGGATTTACAACTTATACAGTGTGAAAATAGAATGATAATCAGAAATAAAAGTCATTTTAATTAAATTACGAATCTTAACTTGAATAGTTCAAAACTTTTACTTAAAAAAAAAAAAAAAAACTTCCTAGGAAAATAATTAACTCCGAAAGTATATTTCACTAAGGACAAAGCAAAGGATGCCACCTGCTTCAGATAGCCCTTTGTGAACCACTACAAGTCCCAACACAATGCGCTAGAAATGAAAATGACACCTGTTTAAAGCAGCCATCTGTCCCTAACAAGCTGGATTTAGTCAAATCCACTTAATCTTGGATTTCTAAAATATGGGAACACTATGCACCTGTGAACAGAGAGGAACTTAAAATGTTCTGCCACGGCCACTGGGAATCTATACCAAACAGTTAAAGGCAAATGATTTCATTAGGGAAACTAAGTTGGGGGGGGGGGGGGGGGCTTTGTTGTTGTTGTTTTTGTTGTTGTTGTTTTTAAGTAACTGGAAGTGGAGCATTTTTGCCCAATGTTCAGTATAAAAACAAACAACCAGCAGGCTCTTTATAATTTAAAGGTTTACTTCCTTGAAGACTTTTCACAATTTAAAAGCTTACTTCTGTGGTTATTGTTGTTTCTTGTAACATAGTCTCACTAAAGATGCCAAGAACAAAGTAACATTCCTATAAGCCCAGTCAGGAAAAAAAAAAAATGTAACTCTTCTCACACAGGATGCTATATCCCCCCTTTTAAACACTCACACTCACGCGCACACACACACACACACACACACACACACACATTCCATCTACCAATTTCTTCAGTTGGAAGCTTAGAGAAAATCACTCACATCAACTTCCTCAAGAATAAAACATGTTACCAAAAGTAACATATCATCATTTAAATACATTGAATCTATCTTGACTAATAGTTCATTCATTTTCTGTTAATTTTTTAATGGGAAAAAGTTTACCATATTGAACTTGTTTAGGGTAAAAAATACCTGTTTAGTGTTAAAGGATGTTAAATGAATAAATTATAAACCCTGTGAGTCCCTGAGTACAAGACTACCTGAATACTAGAGAAACAATGTATTATTTTTTTAAATTGGGCATAACTAGCTCATATAATGAAAATACTGTGGAATGATGCACTTTACAAGTGCATTTTAGCTTAGGATATTATGCGTGTAAATGTACTACATAAATATGCCCACACCATTTAATGCAACTTACAGGCAAAACAATCAAAAAGATGTAGAGAGGCATTATGACGCACAATGGATCACAGATATTTAGCTACCGGAAACAAGTTACAAGTAAGACCTATTTTAACACTTTTAGTTTTATAGCATGGTCACTTCCACAGATTTTAGTCTAAAAAACTGAGAACATAGGAGAATGCCAATACGTACTATAGTACTTCCAAGGAAAACCAGCACAGAGAGAAGAAACTAAATGCTAAGTATTCATCCTTGTGTTAAACTTTAAAAATTTATCCCTATGTTAGTACTTCTGGCGACAATTTACTCAATCCATATGAATAATGCTGACATACTTGAGCTCAAAGCATCTCTAACAGCAACTTTTATACCACCTAAGTGCTTTTAAAAGCGGGTAATAGAATTCAATTTAAGTTCTGCTCTCAAATCAACTTGTAAATGGAAAATCTCAATTAGAGAAAACTTGAGATGGCTGTAACAAGTGAAATGCCTCGAACAAGTTCTTGGACATTGCAAATAAAAATATTAAACCGTAATATTATAGCATATAATCAACTTGGCTGAAAACCTATTATGTAAATGGCATAAAGTCTGAAACCGTCTCAAGACAGCAAAACTCCTATTAACTTTGGAGAGAGTTTATGGGACCCAGGAGCTTCACCACCCAAAAGTGTTCAGCCATTTGACACTCATCTGAACAGAAAACAAAAACAAAAACAAATTAGTATTAGAAATTTGCATGGAACCCAGGTTGGGGAATAAATATAAAGAGATTGGAGCGCTCTGAGAAAGACTTCTTCACAAGGAAATGAATTGAAAGAGAAGTTTGTTTCTTTTTTTTTTTTTAACCCCAACTCCCACTTTACAAAATATTAGTCTCAATGGCGTTACAATTACCCAACCTGGTCATTGACAATCTCGAGAATAATTAACACTGTCACATTATTCACAGGCTGCTCTGTTAGGTAAATCAATATGCATTTGCTGTGAGAAAGAAGACTGTTTAAACACGTTATTTTAAAATTCCAAATTAGAAACTTCAATATGTGCAAACAGAACAGTACATTATACGTCGTACCTGTTTTAGCCCATGTTCATTATGAAACCCTTTACCCAATAACCTCCCAATTAAACGTGAGGCTGAAAAATGAGCAAATTTACAGGATCTGTAACACTGGGCTCCCTCTAACCAAGAGCCTACTACTTGAGGATTAGTAAGTATTCAAAGCTACAGAAGGGGAAAAGATAGATTTTTTTTTTTAGAAGAAAGACTTAAAAAGGAAAAAGTTGTCTCTCGTCAGCAGGTTCCAAGTCACTGTCCAAAGAAAACCAAAAGAGTAAACAAAAAAGAGTATGTTAAGTACACACATGCCTAGATCTTAACAACCACAAAGAGAGTGAAATATACACACGTTTCAAGTTGAGAAGCTTCATACATTCTTTATGAACAACTTGACTTCAATTTCAACTCTCAAAGGAAAAGGAACAGAGAAGATGAAGAAGGGGTAAAAAAAAAAAAAAGAAAAGAAAAACTCTTTAAAGTACTACAACTGTCACAAATAACACCGCAAACTGAGTTCTCACAAGGCTTCCTTCTGTCCTTTCCCTATTTATCACACCCCAAGTCGCCTAACCACAATGAAAATTGTCAGCACTCTCCACTGCGGGGAGGGAGGTGCATCGAAGTGAAATGGAGCCTCACGACCACCCCTCACACCCCCACAGGAAGGATAAAGCACTGTCAATAACTACTAACCCAAGTATCACAGATGCCCTGCATCTGGTTTAAATCACAAGCGCGCGCGCACACGCGCACACACGCACACACACACACACACACACACCAAAAAAAGAAAGAGAGCGGGGAGAGACTTGTTTTAAAAATCTCTTTTCCAGGGCAGCAAAGAGCCCAGCGAAGAGGCCCCTGGTTTCAATGTGTGTGCAAGTGTTCGCGTGTGCGCGCGCGCTTGTGATTTAAACCAGATGCAGGGCATCTGTGATACTTGGGTTAGTAGTTATTGACAGTGCTTTATCCTGCCTGGGGGGGGGGGGGGGGGGGGGAGGGAAGAGTGCTGAATGGATATTAAGACTGTTTGCAGCACAAAGAAAACACAGTTTTAAAAAGAAAAGAAACAAGAAACAAGAAACCGTGCGGCTGATGACGGCCCAAGGAGAGCAGCCCATTTTAGCACAAGGCAAAGAGGGGCAACGAACGGAGGGAAGGGGCGGTGGGAAAAGTTCACCGTCGTACGAGGGTAAAAACAACGAAAGCCGTAAACCAGGCCCCGCAAGTGAACAACAACAACAACAACAAAACACCACCTCTGGGGTCCCCCCCCGGCACGCTGCTGCCTATTTCGGTTTTGAGATCAGCAGGAGACGAGCAGCTCGGGGGAAAGCAGGCAAAAAATCAGAGAAAGAAAGCCAGCCAGCCTCCTCGCTTCACCTGACCCTCCTGCTCCGAGCCGGACCTAGGGGAGAGCGCCGCCGTCCGCGCCGGGGACCCGGGGCTCCCGCTCCCGCCCGGCTCCGCAGCCCCCGGCGCTCCCGCTCCATCCCTGACGCGCGGCCGCCGAGGGCCGGGGCGGCGCGGCGCCCACACCCCCGAGCCAGCCGCCGCGCGCTCGGTCCATTGTAAACACGCCGGGGCGCCGAGCCCCTCGGCGGCGGCGGCGCCGCAGCGGCA
This sequence comes from Panthera uncia, assembly GCF_023721935.1. NCBI lineage: Eukaryota > Metazoa > Chordata > Mammalia > Carnivora > Felidae > Panthera > Panthera uncia. The sequence continues at coordinate 7,780,628 of NC_064807.1, read as the reverse complement.
GCCCCCGGTGTCAGGAGTGAGACCCCCGCACAGCCACACTCGGCTCGCGCGCACGGACACACACACACACACACACACACACACACGCGCGCGCACGGACACACGCGTTCACACGCAGCCACACGCTCCCACACACATGTACAGACCGAAGAATATTCACCTTGGCTGTGGATTATTGTGGTGTTGTTGGTGGGTGATGGAGATGGTGGTGGTGGGGAGGAGGAGGAGGAAGAGGAGGAGGAGGAGGAGAGGAGTAGTTGTTGTTGATGGGTAACAGTCGCCAGGACTACGGTGACTATGGCGCTTGATTCACAAGGCAACGGTTGCTATAACTCACAAAAGAGAGAGAGAGGGAGAGAGAGAGAGGGAGCGAGAGGGAGAGGGAGACACTCGCACGGGGAGGGGCGGGGAGGGAAGAGGGGAGGAGGTGGGCCCGGCGAGCCGCCGGAAGGGGCGGGCTCAGCACCGTGACGGACAGCCCCGACCCCGGGCCGCTGTTGGGAGGGGCGGAGGGAGGAGTGCGAGGCGGGGTTCCGAGCGAGGGCCCCGAAGAGCTGCGCTTAGCTTTGGCAGGGGCTGAGGTCACCCCAGGGTCCTCTCGGAGGTGCGCTCGCTACACGCGCCGACGAGGCAGCGGGGGGGGGGGGGGGACTTCAGGGGCGTGGTGGTGCGAGGGGTACTTTCTGTGTGACGAAGGCTGCCAGTTCCGGCAGCCGGCTTTGTGCAGAGAAGCCCCAGAGCCGCGAGAGGGGAACGACTAACCCGGGAGAGGGGGTGTCGAGGGCCATTCCAGACACTCTTGTGGGGAGACCAACTACGGCGTAATAGAATCCACTTTCAAGAGCGCGCTCCTCCCTTTTTTTTTTTTCCCCCTGGCCTGAAACGTCACTTCCGGGGCGGGGCGGACGGAAGGTCCCGGATGTGCCGCCGTTCGTTCGCCCTTTTTTTTTTTTTTCCTCTCTTTTTTTTTTTCTCCCCCACCCCCCCATCCCCCCGCCCCTTGGTTTGTGAGGCGCCGGCGGTGGTGTGCCCAATTGCATCCGCCTCCCGGCTTCTGGCGGCGCCTGGAGGCTTCGAGGCTCCGGGGCCCGCGCCGGACTGGAAGGTCCGAGCCGCCCGCGCCCTCCTGCTCGCGGCGCTCCGGCCCGCTCGCTACTCGGAGTAGCGCGGGCGGCGGGGCGTGAGCGAGCCGCCTCCGCCGCCATCTTAGAGCCAGCGAGCCCGGGGCGCGTGTGGGCCGCGCGCCGCCTCCCGCTGTCCCGCCGCGGCTTGGCGCGCGGACGGCCGGATCCGAGCTCGCGCGGCCCCCGCGCCGGAGCCGGAGCCGGAGGCGAGGTGCCCCCCTCGCTCCCTGCGGAGCCGGCCGCTGCCTTCGCCGGAGGAGAGGCGGCCCCCCTCGGCGGAAGGCGTTGAGGGTGGGGTAACTCCCACCTGCCCGACCGAGCGCCCCGTTCGTCTCTAACCTCCCCCACCCCGAGATAAGGCGCTCTCGCCCGGCTTTCAAGCCGAGCGAACCGGGATCCGGGCTCAGCGCACCGTCCCAGTGCTGGCCTCGCCCTCGGCCCTGCTGACCACCCGCGCTGAGGGCCTGGGGTTTCCGGCCAGTGGCTTCCGCAGTGATGGATGCCGCCCGCGCCCCGCCGCGCCCACGGCTCCCCGGTGCTGGTCCACTGCTCCGCGCCCGGGGGTCCCGCAGGCACCTTCGCCCGCGCCCCCGGCCTCCAGCACGGCCGCTAAGCTGCTTATCCGAGACAATAACAGAACTACAGCCCAAGGAAGTCCGCTCTCCTGAGGCTTAATTTTTGCACCTGCAAAATAAGGGCTCGGGGCCGACATAAATTCCCGGGGCTAAAATAAGAATAGCGACCGTTCCTGAGCTCTTACACCGCCCCAGACATTGTGCTTAGCGTCTTACATACATTATCTCATTTAATCCTCGCGGCACCGCTATTAGGTACGAAATATTCTCGTGTTAGGGAAAGCAGGCCCAGAGTCTTCATACATAGTGGTTTTATGTCACCGATCCGTGCCATGCAATATTAGATAAGGGTATTTTAGGAAGCGACTCTTTAAACAATAGGCCGAAGAAAGTCATGTTGCCGTAAGGTGATCTCGTAAGGACCCCACAGAGGCTTACGCTCCTGTGTTCTAATGCAACAGTGCACGGTGGTGAGCTCGGGGCTACACCTCAAAGGTTTGGGAGGTAGACCCTTCTTTGAGCCTGAGGCAAAGGACAGTGCGGTGCCCGACAGCACTGAAACCCTCCAGGTTGAGAAGAATCATTGTGACATTTGTGACATCCACGTGGAAGATAAGGTACGCATTCCAGCCGTAGGAAAACTGGTAACCATTATGAATATTCGTTTCTAGTACATTCACAGGTGCAAGACCTCTCTGCTCGTAATGGGGTGCGGGGCACTTTGCTCACGCTGCACGGCACTGAAGGGCCTCTGCTGTTGCAGTCGAATCTTACGGGTCGCCTGTCCCTCCCCTGGCCGTCAGCTCTTGCTTCTTCACTGCTCTAAGGGAAGGCAGTGGTAGTGGCCTCCCCACCCTTTTAATTGACTGCTTTCGATCTGCAGGCCAGAAAAACCGCAGAATGAAGCTTGTGCAAAACTGTGTCCCCAGAGCATAAATAGGTATTTTGAGGAACTCTTAAAAAAAAAAAAACCAAAACAAAAAACCCAAAAGTGTGTGACCTTTACATGAGGACGTTGTAACATCAGGTTTAAGCTGCTTAGAGACTTTTTTTTTTTTCTTTTCTTTTTTCTTTTTTTTTTTAACCGACTCGATGTGGCCTTTGCCAGTTAGGAATCAATAAACTTAAGTGAGTTCTTTAAAAGTTGGGATTTAGAATATTTTCTCCTGTTTTAGGATAATTGATGATGTGACTTGTACACCACTAGTGAGGTTCTGTAATATGAAATTTTCGATGTTACCGCCAAACTGAATCAAATAACCAAGCTACCAGTTCAAGTTCTAGATTCAGAAACATGCCGGATTATACCTGGATGTATTGTTTTGTGCTGTAACTAGTTATGAAAGGACCCAGAAATCCCTTTACCTATAGCCAATTCTTTTTTTTTCTTCCTTTTTTTTTAAATGTTTATTTATTTTTGAGAGAGAGGGAGAGAAAGTACAAGTGGGAGAGGAGCAGAGAGAGAGGGAGACACAGAACCCAAAGGAGGCTCTAGGCTCCAAGCTGACAGCACAAGCCCCACATGGGGCTTGAACTCACGAACCATGAGATCATGACCTGAGCCGAAGTCCGACATTTAACGGCTGAGCCACCCAGGCGCCCCCCACTGTAGTCAGTTCTAATAGGATCCTTTTGGTCATTGTTAAGCATCCTTGCACTTTGACATACGTTGTACATATATTTCTGAAATAAATTATGGGGGCGCCTGGGTGGCTCGGTTGAACGTCTAACTCTTGGTTTAGGCTCAGGTCATGATCCCACGGTTCCGGAGTACGAGTCCCACATCACGTTCTGCACTGACACTGTGAGGTCTGCTTAGGATTCTCTCTCTCTCTTCCTCTCTCTCTCTTTCTTTCTCTATGCCCCTCCCCCTCTCATTCTGTCTCTCTCAAAATAAATAAAGAATTTTTAAAAAAGAAATTATGGAAGTCACAGAAAACACCCAGCGGTGTCTAGCATTTATCACCTGTCAGGAGGCTTAATAAGAAAAGATACCCAACCCCAAAATACTTCACATTCCTTGACACATGCAGTAAAGTGCTAGTGCAGTCACTATTTGTTGAGTATCTAAAATGGGCCAGACATCGTTCTTGTCTATAAAGTGCTCAGAGTCAGTATCTGTGAATTTAAAACGTTGTGGCCTTGGGAACACGGACTGTTTTTGCTCTCAGCTTGGGCTGATTGGCAGAGACATCATTTAACGCATTTGTATCTGCACCACTTGAAAAACATGAAGCCTGGGTTATGTATGGATGAATACTTTATAAATCACTCTTAAGGGTGAATTTCCTTTTCAGTATTGTCTTTTAGGTTATTTCCTCCTATTGGTATCTGCTGCATATTGAAAAACTAAGAAATAAACATAAATGCTTATAAAAGGAAAAGCTGAATGTGGAAAGATAAAATACTGATACGGGATAGGTTTACTTCTGAAAAATTGTATGTATGAGAGTGTTGAAAATTAACATATTGGTCTGTGACAGCTTACCCCTGAATTTGTGGTGAATCTTTGTGTGAAGCAGAAACCACTCCTGTTTTAAACTTTCACTTGATTATAATATCTAATTTTCTTCAATTAAGAGATGCCTAGAGTCTTAATTCTCATATGTGAAATGAATAGTTTCATCTCAACCTGTATTTATTGAGTACTGATGATATGCAGACCACTGGGGAATTAGACTACTAGATTACTAATTGCCTTTACAAGTTCTAAAATTCTGAGTATATATGACTTATCAGTACTAATAGAGAATGGTAAAGGGCAAGGTAATTCAAAACTGTAAATAATTTGCCGCTGTTCTCTGGAGAACTCCCAAATCTACCCATCCCCACCCAAAATATATTTTGGTTTTAAAAACATTGCAGGGTGCCTGGGTGGCTCAGTCGGTTAAGTATCTGGCTCTTGATTTCGGCCCAGGGCATGATGTCACCGTTTGTGAGATCAAGCCCCACGTCAGGGTCTGCATTGACACATAGAGCCTGCTTGGGATTCTCTCTCCCTCTAGGTCCCTCCCAGGCTGATGCTAATGCTCTCTCTCTCTCTCTCTCTCTCTCTCTCTCTCTCTCTCTCTCTCTAAAAATAAGTAAACATTAAAAAAAAAAAGTTGCAGTATTTTCTCTTCTGGTAGATTGGCCTTTCTAATGGTGTTTTCAGTAATACAAGCCAGGTGTTTACTCAGCAGTTTTGAGGTATGCATCCTTATATATAACCAGGAATGAAATTTTTACCCCAGCACGGAAAGATGGTAATAGAATCCTAAGTTGACTAACTTTTCTCGAGACCAAAATACACACATGCAGCTCTTTGCTTCAATTAATGCAGAATGTCAAATATAGTAATTGCAACATTAAAAACAAATACCTGGAAACAGCCCAAATGTCTGTCAGTAAGAGGATGGAAAACAAATTGTGATACATTCACACAATGGAATACTATTGAGCAGTTCAAAGGAACTGACTCGTGAGACATAAAACAACATGGATGAATCTCAAAAACAACGTTCAGCAAAAGAAGTCAGGCACTAAGAGGACATACCACATGAATCCACTTGTGAAAAGTCCAACAACAGAGAAAACTAACCTGTATTTAGTGTTTCTCGGTGATGGCAGGGGTGATGAGATGGGATTTACCAGGAGAGCACGTAAGACAACTATCTAAAGTGATGGAAATTTTCTGCGCTGTCCAACTTGGTAACCACAAGCCTCGTACGGCAATTTAAATCTCATTGTAGATCAATTAAAAATTTAAATTCAGTTCTGCAGTCACATTGGCAACATTTTAGGTACTCGGTAGCCGCAGATGGCTAGCGGCCACCAAATTGGCTCACACAATCACAGACCATTTCTGTTGCAGGACTTCTACTGGAGAGTGCCGTTCCAGATTTTGTTTTAGGTGCTATTTATATGTGTGGTTGCCATTGTCAAAATTGTATACAGTAACACTGTGTATGCATTATATGTTGATAATAGCTGCCCCCAAGCCCCAGACATTACCATTAGACCTATTTATTACCGTATCACCTACCCATTTGAACCCACCTTTGACATTTCACTCAACACGGCAGAGAAAACGAGAAGTAACAGTAAAATTATCCTTGGCAAATTTTCAAAAATGTGTTCAATGTGACCCTACGGTAGACAATGTTGATTTGCCGCTCGAAGAAATGAGTTCTGCCACATTGCAATCCTGAAAGCATCTAGAAGCCAAAGGAATTGCTTTTGAGGGCGTAAGTGAATGAATGCTAGATGAATAAAGAGATTTTTTTTTTTCCTATTTCCCTACTGGAATGGAAATGTCCTAAACATGTTGAATGTCATATAATCTTATTCTGAGGTAACGTTAGGAGTATTTGAGAGATATGCTGATTCTATGACCAGATTGAGGAAGCCATGTAAACTCTTTAAGTAACAGTTAAGACTCAATGCTTTTAGAGGTGGAAGAAAAGGTTCATAAATCAAGGACTGAATGATCCCAATTCTAGATTCTATTTTTTGTGCATTTTCATGACACACTAGGTGAATCAGTTTAAAATACTAAAAATATACGATCTTGTAATACTTTGTGAATTTAGGAAAAATTTTGGTGGAGTAAATACTTAACTATAAATAAAGTTAATAGGTATTTCCACCAGCATTTCTTAACTTTATGAACCGCTGGCATATTTTTTACAAGATAATGAACGTGAACTGTATTGGAGATTATTCTTGTAACTTAATGAGCAACTAATGTCAATAATGCATGCTGGAAAGTATTCTATTTTTACTCAATTATTACCAAAAGTTCTTTATAAAGAATGTGATTTGATTTAATCCAGTCTTTAGCTGGGAAAGAAATGCTTTTTAAGTTGGTTCTGTTTCTCCCTTTATTTTTTCCCCCCTTTAATGTACTGTACAGTCTGGAAAAAAACATCTCCCAAGTTCCTGTAGGGCCATTATTCCTATTTTAAGTATACTAAAAGTATCTTCCCACTGGAACACGTCAAATATCTCACCTTCCCCCAACCGACATCACAATACATTATAAAGCCTACATTTAAATAGTTTTTTAAATACTTATGTCAACAGTTAAAGCATATGACTGAATTTTTTTCACCCTTTTAAATATTTTTTTACCAACTTAACTCAGCCACTACTAAAGAAAAAATAAATCACAGATTCAAATTACATGAATTTGTCTCTCAGTGATGTTTTGTTTTGAAAAAAGAGAATTTATGTGCATGGAATGTTTTTTCCAAAAAAAAAATTTTTTTTTTGCTCATAAACATTTTTTTAAGTTTATGTATTTATTTTAAGAGAGAGAGCATGAACAGGGGAGGGGCAGACAGAGAGAGATAGAATCCAAGCAGGCTCCACACCGTCAGCACAGAGCCCAATACAGGACTCAAAATCACAAACTGTGAGATCATGACCTGAGCTGAAATCAAGGGTCTGGACTCAACCAACTGAGCCAGCCAGGTGCCCCTGCTAACAAACATTTTTATTTTGAGGGACAGGGAACACAATAATATACATTGTACAGTGGAATGTTTAAAACACTTCTCTCCAAGCACTATTTGAAACGTCATCTAGAATTTTCTTCCATGAAAGAGATTAAAGGTGGGGCACCTGGATGGCTCAGTGGGTTGGGCATTGGACTTTGGCTCAGGTCATGATCTCACAGTTCATGGGTTCAAGACCCTCATCAGGCTCTGTGCTGACAGCTCAGAGCCTGGAGCCCACTTTGGATTCTGTGTCTCCCTCTCTCTCTCTGCCTCTCCCCAGCTTGCTCTCTGTCCCTCAAAAATAAATAAACGTTTAAAAAAATGTTTTTTAAGAGATTAAAGTCATTTTTAAGATTCATAGATCTGGCTTAATGTGTGAAAGTACTTATTAGAATGTGGGTTTGCAGACCTCCAGTCACATCATATCAAACATATTAAAATGCACTCATATATCACATAAAGTATAGATAACTACGAATTGGGTTACAAATGACACATGGTAAGTTTGTAGACATCTAATTATTTGTTCATCCTGATTTGCAGCTTTCTTTTCATATTTCGAAGTCAACTTTTTTTTTAGGATCACCAACATTTTCAGAGAAGCTTGAAAAATGTGCAAGTCCTGAACATAGTGCTTGATGAATAAAATGGCCCTGAAATATATAGCAGGAAAACTAAATTTAAAACAATTTGCCTCTTAATTTGTTTTTTGTTCTTCCTATGGGGGGGTGTGGAGGGAGTGTTAATTAACCAAAAAATATGGAAATCCAATGAGATAACAAAATGTCAGTGAACTTTGAATACTAGTTTCATAAAGGTGAGAAAAAACTAATATACTCAAGAAATAGATTATTTGTTTTCTAAGATGACTTAAGTGCATTTGAACTCAGTACCCTAATTTGACACAACAATCTTTACTTCATTATCAAATTACACAACTGGATTTACATTACCAGGATACCCTATTTGTAGCTTCCAATGTGTGACACCATAATTACAGACTTCTTGTTAAATGTGATATCATGCTTCACCTAGAAGAAGTAACCCTTAAAGAACACTAATTTGGTCGAAGATTGATGAAAGAGAAGAAACATGAATGTGAATAATTTAAAGTGATATATAAAAAGTCTGACAAGGGGTTTTTCATAGGATTACATATGCCTATTTTTGAAAGGGAATACTTTTTTTTAAGATTAAATTCTTCCTGAAATCAAATCAAAAAGATAAAAAAGTAAAATCGCATAAAATAACCATGTCATTTTCTTTCAAGTCAGTGCTGATTCAGTGACCCAACAATGTAACACAAAGCACTGTGTTTCTGGAAGCCAGAAAATACATCGGCTTCTAAGGAACCAGCTACAGAGATCGGAGAACTGAATGACACATAAATAAGAAGGTCTAAAATGGAGTTTTATCTGAGTGGGCATTCTTACTTCCTTGGCAAACTAGGGAAGTGTCCAATATAAATAAGAGTGATTCTTAGAAGAATGTTTTTAAGTTAACTTTGTTGTATAATCATAACATTACAACTTGTTAGCACTTCTTGGAAAGAAAGAAAGGAAAGAAAGAAAAAGAAAGAAAGAGAAAGAAAGAAAGAAAAAAAGAAAGAAAGGAAAGAACGAAAAAGTGCTACATTTGGCAATCATCTTTGAGGAAGAAATATCCTAAAAGTTTATCATAGACTTCAAAAGATACAATGCCTACCTGTCAGAAACAGGTAAGGCAGTCTGGGGGTTATAACATGTTTGGAAAAGAAGTTGACACAAACTTAAATATCTGCAAACATCCTTAATCTGATGCCAACAATAATGAAGCAATACAAAGGTAAGAGAAGGAAAAAAATGTAACCAGAAAATATCATCACCTGAGATGGTTAGTATGGTCTTTTTTTTTTTTTTTTTCAAGTATTGTGGCTTGTGGGTTGATTTGCTCTGCTTTTTTGTTTTTTTGTTTGTTGTTGTTTTTTTCATTTGTGGAGAATGAACCAACAAGAAACTATGAACCAACAAGAAACTTAACTACAGTTAAGACTTGGATTAGCACTCTAGCACGAGTGAGAGACACATTCTGAAAAACAGTAGGAAGGAAATACTGACAATATGTGAAAGTTACTGAGCATGAAAAACACTCAGTTCCCAGATATTTATTGAGGACATCCTACATAGGCTATAGGAGTTATTGAGGGGAGGGGAAAGAGAGCAGGTAGGGAGCAAGAAGAAAGTAAGATACAAAAGAACTTAAAGGTGGAAGTTCGTCCCTGTACCAGCTATCTTTTATTCCTCCAGATTCACTATTCTCCACCTTCCTTTCTAGAAGGCTGACCGTCATGGGCCACCCTGTTGGAGTCCCATGCTTTCTGGTTTCCATCAGTGGGTAACACTGGCGGATTGCAGTTAGGGAGGAGAGTGAGATCTGGGTTTCCTCCCTACCACGTTGACTCAAAATAGCTGTATCCCTTGACTAAAGATTCTGATAAAGCCTCCTTCCCCATGTGCCTTTGGGTTTAGGGGCGGTTACAGTAACAGCCCCACTGCTCCCTAGGTCGATGCCCCAACCTGTCTGGCTCCCTTACACCCACCAGCTCCTCTGTCCTTTAAGTCTCCTCAAATTGTCCTCTTTCTCATGTGTGCTCTCTTTCTCTCTCTCTTTTTACGACTATTTATTTATTTAGAGAGGACAGAGAGAGCATGCCCAAGTGGGAAAGAAGGAGAGACAGAATCCCAAGCAGGCCCTGCACTGTCAGTCCAGAGCCCAACGCGGGGCTCGAACTCACGAACCATGAGATCATGATCTGGGCCAAAGTCGGACACCTAACCGACTGAGCCATCCAGGCGCCCCTGTCTAATCCTGTCTTTATAAGGACACCAGTCATACTAGATCAGGGCTCACCCTAATCAACTCATTTTCACTACAGAGCCTATCCCCAGATACAGTTGCATTCTGAGGTAGTGGGAGTCGGGGCTTCAATATATGAATTGTGGGGTGGGGGTAGACAATTCAGCACATAAAAGACTAGTTGAAAGAGAAAGGCATGGAATAAATTAGAAAATAATCTGAAGGTTAGGAGGACAATATAAATATAAGACAAGGGTAGTATTACACTTTGAGCAGAACATTAGAAAGGGGAAAAGAGGAGGGGGACGAGCACAGTTTTATGAATAAATGCTAATTTCGGTGGCACGGTAGAGTGAAGACACCCCTACAGAAACCACAGGAGCTACGAAGAACCGTCCCTCTGGAGACTGAGCTGGGAGCTGTCTAGGTACCAAAGTGACAACAATAGCTAACATCTGTGAAGCACTCTGACGGATTGCTAGTCATTTTTCCCCCTCCTCTATCATCACAGAATTACCCCCTGGGTTTCCTGGAACTTTTCCACAAAGCAACCTTTCAGACTTGCTTTTCCGGTCGCCCCTGACACTAGATGAGGAACTGTAACTACGTTCCGATCGGTAGGATGTATTCAGAAACATTGATGGGGCCCCTTCTAAGAAATCTCCACTTTGCTTGCTTTGCCCTTTTCTCCTTGATCCCCTTCTCCATCCTGCTGCTTAGAACAAGGATACCACAAACTTGGACCAAGCCGAGCACGTGGGGCAACAGAATAGAAGACTAAGTCCCTACAGATTGTGAGACCACTATACTGCCCTGTAGTATCTGTGTTTACTGGAGAAAAAACACTGACAGGCATCTTGTCACCTAGCTGAAATGAATCCTCATTAACACAAGCATTTTCTACGTGCTAGATACTGTTCTCCGTTGTTTACACGTATTATTTCGATTAATCCGGTTAACAATTCTTTCCGTAGGTGCTATTAAGATCCTCCATGAGGAAACGGAGATTAAACTTCCCGAAACAACACGTCTGTGGAGTTTAGGATTTAAACCAGACTAAGAATCAGGTCACTATGTTGAGCCGCCTTCCCCTAGACTGATCTTACACCCAACAGTCCCCCTTATGGGGAATACGGTTACTTTTGAAAGTTACAGCCGAAAGAAGAGATTCGTAGTTGATTTTGCGACAGCGCTGCACCGTCTACCCAAGGAGGGAAAGCAAAGGAAATGAGAAACTTCGGCGAAGCCTTCTGCACATCCATCCTCTCATTCTGCTGCTTCTTTTAGCCTCAAATGGGCACAGTTTTGTTTACCCACAGTGTGTCTCTTTCTAAACTTAATTTCTGAGACCTTGACTTTGGAGCCCCTTGTGAAGCTCTAAAAAATGTCAGATGCATCTTCTTTGTACTTATCCGCCCCTGATCAGCCCCAGAGGGCAAGAAGGTGTTTTAGATCTGAGCCACAAAGGAGCTTCCCTTGGCCATATTCTGCCAGAACCCTTCTCAGAAACCCAGCTGGGATAATCTTTGGTGCGATCCAGGGGCAACTTCTGCACTTAATTGTCAGATTTCTCTTGAGAAAGACTCAGCTCTCAGTCAGGAGTCCATCCTTATGGTGACAGTCCCTGTTGTACTCTGTTTAGCAGCAGGACACCCTTTAAGAGTGTTGCTGGGCTTTGTTAACCCCTCTCTTAGAGAAACTGGAGAAAAAAGGATTTTAAGGGCATCTTGAATTTTTTTTTTTTTTTTAATGTTTGGAAAAAGGGAAAAAACTGGACCAGTGGAGATTGTTCCAGTCCCTTCCCATCTGGCCACATAAAAGGCTTCAGAAAGGCCACTGGATCTACTAGGAGGATATTAAGTCGCTATAATTCCATAAGGAAATAATGCAATAAATAAGGGACCCATTTACCCACTTGCAGTAAGAAGTTCTGAAGGCAGAACACAGAAGGCAAAGGACTTGTGATGTCTCTCACACAATTTGCTCTCAGGCTACAGATAGCACAGATCCTTACAAATGGCTTTATTAAGATGGGATTGTGAAATGAATGTATCCCTGCACCGACTGTGGTTTTTAATTTCTACTCCTTCCAACCAATTTTTCCAGCTAACAGAGGCATTTGTAAAGTACATTCACACTCAGCATTATGCCATCCTGGGGTATAAATAAATGCATATTCCTTTTTTTTTTTAAACAGCTTTATTGAGGTGTAATTCACATAGAGTAAAATCCAACCATATTAAGTGTACAATTAGATACACTCTAGCAAGGTATGCAGTCATGTGGCCATGACCGTAATCAAGCTATGCAGCATTGCTCTTACCATTAAAGTTTCCTTGGGGTTTTTTGTAGTCAATCATCTCTCACCCCCCTAACACCTCACCCCTATCTGTGGCCCCAGGAAAACTTTGATCTGCTGTCATTATATTTTCCCTTTACTGGAATATTGTATAAATGGAAACATACAACATTGAAAGTTTTGGAGTTGTTTTTTTTTTCTTTTTTCTTTTTTGGTCTGGCTTCTTTACTTGTCGGGATATTTTTAAGATTTATCCATATGTTGTGTGTATCAGTAATTCCTTTTACTGCTGAGTAGCGTTCCATTGTATAGAATATAACAATTTGTTTTCTGACTTTTGTTATTATAAATAACGCCGCTATGATTGTTTGTGTATAAGTGTTCTTATGGACAGATGTTTTCGTTGCATTTCTGTGGATACCTAGGAGTGAAATTCCTGTGTCACGGTAAGTGTATGTTTTTACTTTATAAGAAATTTCTAGAATGCTTCCTAAGTGCCTTTATCATTTTGTATGCCCAGCAGAAATATGTGAGGGGGCTAGAGTTACTCCACAGCCTGGCCAACCCTTTGGACAAAGGCTAATATGCCTTTTCAATTTTAGTTCTTCTAATGCAAATGTAATAATCTCATTGGGGTTTTAATTTGTGTTCCCCTAATGGCTAGTAATGGCGATCATTTTTTCACATGCTTGCTGCCCATGTGTATATCCTCTTTGTGACACGCCTGTTTATGTTTTGTGTATTGTTGACTCGCTTGTTTTCCTAGTGAAAGAGTCCTTAACACAGTTGGGATGTAAATCCCTGTTTCTAAAATACTTGCAAGAAGTATGCCTTTTCATTTCCTTAAAGTTATCTTTCAAAGAGCAAAAGAGTTTGGGGCGCCTGGGTGGCTCGGTTGGTTAAGCATCTGACTCTTGAATGTGGCTCAGGTGGTGATCTCACAGCTCATGAGTTGGAGCCCCCGCATCGGGCTCTGCGCTGACCGTGCAGGGCCTGCTAGGGATTCTCTGTATCCTTCTCCCTCTGCCTCTCTCTCTCTCATTCTGTCTCAAAAATTAATAAAAACATTTTTTAAAAAAGAGCAAAAGAGTTTAATTTTGATGAAGTTTTATTCATCAATATTGTATTTTATGGTTTGCGCCTTTGTTTTATCTAAGAATTCTTTGCCTAACCCGAGGTCATTTGACTTTTCTCCTATTAACAATAGTTTATTGGGGTGCCTGGGTGGCTCAGTCGGTTAAGTGTCTGACTTTGGCTCAGGTCATGATCTAGCCGTCTGTGGGTTCGAGCCCCGCGTCCAGCTCTGTGCTGACAGCTTGGAGGCTGGAGCCTGCTTCAGATTCTGTGTCTCCCTCTCTCTCTGCCCCTCCCATGATCATGCTCTGTCTCTCTCTCTCTCTTGCTCTCTCAAAAATAAACATTAAAATTTTTTTTTAAAAACAATAGTTTATTATTCTAGCTCTTAAAGTTAGGTCTATGAGACATTTTGAATTAATTTTTGTGTAGGATGTGGCGTAAGGGTTAAGGTTCACAATATCCAACGGTTCCTGTACCATTTGTGAAAAAGACTATCCTTTTCCACTGAATTGCCTTTCTACCTTTATTGAAATCAGTGGCCCAGACATGTGTGGGTCTATCTTGGGATTCTGTTCTGTTCCACTGGTAATGTTTGTCTGCCTTTGCCCCCATACCACATTATCTCGATGACTGTAACTTTATAATAAATTTTGAAATCTGGTCCTATTAACCCTCCACTTAGGCCCTTTCTCAAAGTTGGTTGGGACACTCTAGGTCCTTTGCATTTCCATGTGAATTTTAGACTCAACCTGTCAATTTCTACAAAAAGACTTGCTGGGATTCATGTTGGTATTGCATTGAGTCTGTAGATCAATCCAGTGAGAAGTGACATCTTAATAGCAGAGAGTCTTCTGACCCACGGAAAAGACATATCTTTACTATTATTTAGGTATTCTTTCATTTCTCTTGGTAATGGGTTTTTTTTTTCATTTTTTATATACAGGTCTTACACATCTTTGACATACTTATCCCTAAGTATATCATAATTTTTGATGCTATTGTAGATGATATTGTTTCTAAATTCCTTTTATTTGTTGCTGGTGTAGAGAAATGTAATTGATTGTTTATATTGATCTTACATCCTGATACGTCATAAAAGTATCATTTAGTTATGGGTGTCGATTCCATCACATAGTCTATGTAGAGAATCATGTTGGCTGTGAATCAAGACCATTTTATTTCTACCTTCGCAAACAGTAAGACTTCCTCTCCTAATTCTCCCTCCCCACTAAGGTCTCAGAGATGAACACTGTTAGCAATTTCTGGTTCTAATTCCTCTGGTAGTTCAAATTGAAATAGCGTCTATCGATACTTGACAATGAAAGATGCAAAATTTACCCTATTTTCCCCTTCCTGCATCCTGCTTTTCTCCCTGACTCCAATTTTTCAAATTACATTATACTTTTACATTGTCTAGATGTATCACAATTTTTCTTTCCATTTCTGATCATATAGTGGGGTAGGTAAGCTGAATAAACGCCCTTCAGTGAACGCCTAAGAACTCTGGGTGAAGTATTTTAAAACAGCTTATTAAATGCATTGCTGAGCTGGCAAGAAAGTAGGGGAAATTCTTAGACTTAGGAAAGAACAAAAGCCCCAATCAAAAAAAGTAAAACCAGTGTTGAAAAGAGAAATATACCATTCCTTAGTAAGCTAGAATTTCGATTTAATGGTCACTTGGAGACTGGAGACAAAGCCTTGGACCTCATGAGATGAGAATTATAATCTGAAATCCTTCCACAAAGCCAAGACCTCAAGGCTACACCCTCAATGAAAATGTGAATTAGGTAAAAGAAAACAATCACACAAGAGAGAGGACAAAGAAGACAGAGAGGGCACGGGGGCCTTGGACAAAAGAGATTCCCATATAAAATCTTTTGCAGAGTCCATTAAAACCTCCTTCATTTTTATTTATGTAATCATTATTTTCAGTGATTTTTGATGAGTGTGGCTTCATTTTAATATTTTCTGTACTTTCCAGTTCATCTTAGTCTCTGAATCCTTTTTCCCTGTGGTTATTGGATAGTGATGAATTTATGAACAGAAGAAGGAAGGAAGGGTGGTTCACCTTACTCTCAGCCCCAACCTTCAGTTTATCCACAGACAGCCAACATACAGTAAATACCTCTGGCTGTCTTGGGCTTAAAGCAGATGAAAATGAATTTGAATTTAGTTGTTAAAATGTTTTTGTGCTTGCTAACGTGATCAGTATGCCACTCTTTGATTTTTGTTTCTCTTTGCTAGATGCTAATCTGAAATGTTAAGACGCAGAAAAATATCGGAAAGCTTTGTGTTTCCTTAAAAAAAAATTGAAATCTCACTTCTTATATTTGTGTTTGTAGGAAAAAAGTATCACTTTGACAAATACATCAGCAATAGTGAGTACGTGTCAAAAACTAGGAAGTAAAGTTATAGAAATTAAAATACAATACGAAAAGTTAGAGCTACAGTTTTTTTTTTAAAAACCCACCAAATGCAATCCTTTGCTCCTCTGAAATATTGTTCCTTAATGGTTCACAGTTTGGAATCCTTGTACTCTCCTAACTCCCCACAAATTGATTTTTCGTTCCATAAATTTCTTCCACAGACTATAGAAAAGTTTCTTGATTTCTTTTCTTTTTTTTTTTAATTTGTTTTTATTTATTTTGAGAGAGAGAGAGGGAGGGAGGGAGGGACAGAGTGTGCAAGTTGGGGAGGGGCAGAGAGAGAGAATCCCAAACAGGCTATCAGCACACTGCCCAACTCGGGGCTTGAACTCACAAACCCTGAGATCATGACCGGACCTGAAATCAAGAGTCGGATACTTAACTGACTGTGCCAGCCAGACACCCCAAAAGGTTCTCAATTTCTAATTTCTGTTTGTGCTATAGTTTTACTTCTTTGCGAATTTGGAATTTTGTGAATTCTAAGTGGGATTTTTTTTAATTTTTTTTTTAACTTTTATTCATTTTTGAGAGACAGAGAGACAGAACACGAGCAGGGGACAGGCAGAGAGAGAGGGAGACACAGAATCCGAAGCAGGCTCCAGGCTCTGAGCTGTCAGCCCAGAGTCCGACGCGGGGCTCGAACCCACCAACTGCAAGATCATGACCTGAGCTGAAGTTGGACGCTCAACCTACTGAGCCACCCAGGCGCCCCTCAAGTGGGATTTTAAATGAACTTGGAGGCTATATAATTAGGCACTTTTTCTCCCTTCTCCAGTTCTGAAGGCTGCAGATGGTTACTTTTAAAGGAAGAAGAGGCATTTCCCTCTTCATCCAAATACACCTTCCTTCTCACATTAATGTGTTACTAGTGTTAGACCATCCTACATTTAGCTTTTCACCAATGGCCTCCAAAATGATTTAAAATACACTGCGCTTCCTATTAAGAAAGGTGCATATCATCTGGTCAACTTTCTCCTGGCGATCAAGCATCACAAGAATTTACTCAATTTATTTTCAATTTGGGTTTTAGAACTAGCTTTATTTCAGTGTTATTTTGAGGAAATCACATCATCTCTCTGGGCTTCAGTGTTTGATCTATAATGATCTATAAAAGGATTAGCAATGTTTAAAGTTTAAGGAATACCTCACTTTAAAGTTGATCGCCCTAAAAAGTGTGAGCAATGCAATGGTTTCACTGCAACTTTATAATTTAAAATGGTTACCCGGTTTTTGGTGAAACAACCTGAAACAGTATCACAGTTTTGAGCTCCTTCTTGAATAGATACATACATATTTAAAAATTTTTTTTAATGTTTATTTATTTTTGAGACAGAGAGAGAGAGACAGAACAAGAGCAGGGAAGGGGGAGAGAGAGAGAGAGAGAGAGAGAGAGAGAGAGAGAGAGAGAGAGAGAATCCAAAGCAGGCTCCAGGCTCTGAGCTGTCAGCACAGAGCCTGACGCGGGGCTCGAACCCACGAACCGTGAGATCATGACCTGAGCCGAAGTCGGACGCTTCACCGACTGAGCCACCCAGGTGCCCTGACACATACATATTTCAGTGCAGTTTAGTTTTTGAATTTGTATAATTCCCACAGATGTTTAAAATGTTACATTCTACTTTCTATTCGTAAAACTCAATACAGGAATATTGCAATTGACATAGTAGAATTTGAATTTTTACTAACTCTGAACCTTGTATAAAATATTTAACATAGTAAAATGTTGATGAAACAGCTATTCATGAAAGCAAATTTTATCCCTATTAATAGGCTTTTATGGATCTAATTAATGTAATTGTGTTTCACTATGGCAAACACCATGTGTTTGCATGGTCCGTATATTTTTCTGTAAAGTTAAGTGTGGCAAACTACCTCCTAAAAGCTGTGGGAAAGATTTTGAAATACCATTGGAATTTTTCAACCATTTAGAAAAATAATTTAGATTTAGGAAATATTTTGGACTCTTTGTGCTATGTAAATCCAAAGTATTGTTTAGATATTCTTAACATATGTTCACTTTAACCACACTTGTCGCTATGTTTCTTTTATGTTTGATCTCTCAACATGTATACTGTTATTAATGTGAGATATAAATCTGTATATATGTATATATATGTATATCCATCCATCCCTTAATAGTAGTTACAAATAATGATTTTAAAAAATCAATGCAGCATATAGATTTGCAATTTTTTAAAAATATGGTTTAACATTTTTTTTAATGTTTATTTATTTTAGAGAGAGACAGAGTGCAAGTGGGGGAGGGGCAGAGAGAGAGGGAGACACAGAATCCGAAGCAGACTCCAGGCTCTGAGCCATCAGCAGAGCCTGATGTGGGGGTCGAACTCACAAACCATGAGATCATGACCTGAGCTGAAATTAAGAGTCGGACGTTTAACCCACTGAGACATCGGGGTCCCCCCGCAATGTTTTATGCCCATGTTCAGGAGGAACATGATTTTACCTGAAGTGAAATTAAATAATGCAGTAGTGAGAGGAGATGTTTTCCAGTGGAATTTTCCTGTGTTATCCTGGATAATAATGACAACCAACATCTACTGAAGATTCTCCCTGTGCCAGTCAGTGAAATGTACATCCACTCATCCTTCCAAAAACCCTAAGAAATGAGTACTATTGTAATTCCCACTTTTGGATATTGAGAAAATGAGGCCCGGAGAGCTTAAATAATTGTTCCTAGGTCACAATTTTTGCAGCATTGTAGAGTCAGGATACATACACCTAGCTGAGGGCCTACAATTCACTCTGGTGCCCCTCCAAGGTATGGACAGTTATATAGGTTGACTAAACACAAATCCTTTTTTTTCCCCCAAATAAATGAGTAGGCCAGCTTGAATTAATGATGAATGCAGACCTTTCAAAAATGCTTTAAAAGATACACCTATTGGGACGCCTGGGTGGCTCAGTCGGTTAAGCGTCCGACTTCAGCTCAGGGCATGATCTCATGGTTCCTGGTTCGAGCCCTGTGTCGGCCTCAGTGCTGACAGCTCAGAGCCTGAAGCTGCTTTGGATTCTGTGTCTCGTTCTCTTGCTGCCCCTCCCCTGCTCACAGTCTGTCTCTGCCCGCCCCCCTCCAAAATAAACATTAAAAGAATTTTTTTTAAGATATGCCTATTAAGATAGCAAAAGGTAAAGTATGTGATTGCTGAACCTTTTGGTCCGATTCATTCATTAATCTAATGAAAATCAGGTACTCTAGGATCCTATAATGCCTCCAAAATCACCAGACACTGATTTTTAGAACAGAAGAACTTCTCATTTATGATAGAAGATATATACCTAGTGTGAAAATAAGAATCATCGTCTTCCTCCCTTTCCACATGGTCATTTAAAAATCTGCATGTTCAGGAAGGCCCAGACTTCTCTGCTGATGGGCATCTCTACCTAGAGTCCCACAAACACCTTCAACTCAGGATATCTATCCGACACTTGACCTTACTATTTTTATCCTAAAATTTAATTTTTTATCCTTTATTCCTTTTCCTGATGAATGGCATCACCTCCATTCTAGTTGCCTGAGCTAGAAATCTGGTGGTCATGTTAGACTCCTACCACTTACCTCCTGTAGCCAGTGAGTTACCAAGTCCAAAACATTCTGTCTCTTTCATCGTTTATCTCTTTCACGCTCACTGTTTTTCCTCCTTCCCCGCTGCCACTGTTTTAGAACAGTCCCGTCTCCCCGGGATTAGCTGAGCAGACATTCCCAATGGTTTTTCTTTTATCTGATCTAGAAACTGCTATTAGCATGAGCTTAAAATAGAAATCTGATGATGTCTTTCCTCCATGTAAACTCCTTCAGTGGTTCTTCATAGTTTTTTTTTTTTTTAAATGTTTATTTATTTTTGAGAGAGAGAGAAGGAGAGAGAGAGCGGGGAAGGGGCAGAGAGAGAGGAAGACACAGAATCCAAAGCAGGCTCCAGGCTCCGAGCTGTCAGCACAGAGCCCGACGTGGGGCTTGAACTCACGAACCGTGAGATCATGACCTGAGCCGAAGTCGGACGCTTAACCGACTGAGCCACCCTGGTTCTTCACAGTTTTGAGGGTATTGTTCAGATTCCTAAGCTGAACACACAACACTTACTACCATTTGGCCTAAGCCTATCTTTCTAGAAAATTGGCCGGTCGTCCTCCCTGTCTGGTGGCGCAGGATCCCTCTCAGGCTAAGCTAGCGCGTACCCAGGAAGGTGACTGGAACGGTAAGGTATATCTCAGTTGTGGCTGCCGTTCATAGAGCCAGGGGGCAAATACCAAGAGCTGTGTCTTCTGGAGTGCATGGTGAGGTCTGCGATAACAGCCCAAACCTGAGAGCCAGGCTGAGAGCAGAGAACGAACTCTGGTGCCAAACTGAATTCAAAAACTGAGTAAATCAAGGATGCAGGAGGGTTGGAAGGAAGGTCCGTCTCAAGGAATTCCTGAGGCGAATCACAAATGTTTGTAGCCAACTTTTTGTGTTATTTCCATGCCAACTGCAAGGACATGCTGGGCTTCATGAAAATGGATTAAAGCAGAGGAGGTCGAAGCCACATGGGTTTATCTAGGGATGTTACTGTGTTTCATGTGTCTGTGGCTAACCCAGGTCATTGCTTTTCCCCGAAAGTCTTCCTTCCATTTCCCTCTTCTCTAACTCCGACTCACCCCACACAATGCCTGTCAAGCATCACCTCGTCTGTCAGTAGTTAAGAGCCAACATAAATTGAGCATTTCCAATCTTAGTGGCACTCCACCAAATGCTTTCGTACATCATCTCACTTAAACCTCATTAAGAAAGGTGCCTCTGTTTTCTTCACTTTGCAGATTAAGAAACTGATGTTTTGAAGGGCACCTGGGTGGCTCAATCGGTTAAGCATCTGACTCTTGGTTTCAGCTCAGGTCACGATCTCACGGTTCATGAGATCGAGCCCCACGTTGGGCTCTGAGCTGACAACACGGAGCCTGTTTGGGATTCTCTCTCTCTCTCTCTCTCTCTCTCTCTCTCTGCCCCTCCCCTGCTCTCTCTCTCTCTCTCAAAATAAATAAACTTTAACAAGTTAAAAAAAAAAAACAGATGTTTTGAGAGATGACTCAGTGTGCACAAGGTCACACGACAATTACATTATAGGGTACAGAATTAAACCCGGACAGTCTGGCCCTCAGGTTTGAGCCTGTTAACCACTGCTGGCCCTTACCAATTCCCCAGGGTGATAGGAGATGCCTCCCCATGTGCATGTGTGTTTACACTCTTGTGACCCCAACCCTCTCTAATATAATCTTTTATTCATCTGTCTCTCCCAGTGGTTGAAAAACTCCTAAAGATCAAGGGTCAAATACCTATGACAAAAGTAGAATTTCAATAAGCGTTAGTTTAATTAATTAATCATTACTGTCCATCAAGTCACTAGGGTGCATAATTAAGGACTTTGGGTATTGAACCAAAAACATTCATGTCAACTAAATCTGGACTGTTGTATTATTCTTCTGTCCTTTGAGGATATTTCTTTAATAAAATCTGGGCTCAGTCCACAGGAATGAGAATATTCTCTCACTTAGACTGTATTAGATATGGATAAAATACCAATTTTCTTTGCCTTCATGCTTTATGCAATCAACCGTTTGCTTCAGGTAATCATTATCATACTACAGTTTTCAAGATAATTGTTATATATACAGTAGATTTAAGTAAAATGTTTTTCCTAACTCATTTTGTATCCAGCTTGGCCTTCATGAACTAGACTGTTTTTTTCCTTTTTCTAAAAGGGTGGCTTAGTCGGTTAAGCATCTGACTTTGGCTCAGATCATGATCTTACTATTTGTTTGTGAGTTTGAGCCCCGCGTCGGGCTCTGTGCCGACAGCTTGGAGCCTGGAGCCTGCTTCGGATTCTGTGTCTCCCTCTCTCACAGCCCCTCCAACACTAGTGCTCTGTCTCTCTCTGTCTTTCAAAAATAAATAAATGTTAAAAAAAATTTTTTAAGATGTTTTCAACCAATTGTTTCAAATTGTAAATTTTAGGATTTTATTTCAGTCCACCAATAAGTGCCTCCCAGGCTTTTAAGGGAAGGAAAAATGGAGGCGGGGGTAAACCTGAAAATATACTACCAGGAAGGACATGCGTTGTCCAGTCCCAACCAGGCTTGAGGAAATTGGCCATTAGTCTTGTTCAGGCCGGTGCCTCAAGCCCCAGAGGAATGAAGCAAGAAGCAGATCTACAAGCAAGGAGAGCAGCTTGTAAGGTCTTCCACACCCTGCCTGCCCTTGCGCTCGCCCCCTGAGACGCAGCCAAGTGGTGTTCCTGTGCTTACAAAGTGGTCCGAAGGAACACGAAGAAGCTTCATCTCATTTGTTTCCGGATTTAATCCTGCTCCCATCAGTCCATCTTTTCTTTTTTCCTTTTTAAACAGGAAGTACAGACTGACAGAATAGGAATGCTCACCCAGGGGGCACCCGGGTGGCTCTGTTGGTTCAACATCCAGCTCTTGGTTTCGGCTCAGGGCATGATCTCATGGTTTGTGGGTTCGAGCCCCGCATTGGGCTCTGTGCTGACAGGACAGAGTCTGATTGGGATTCTCTCTCTCCTTCTCTCTCTGCTCCTCCCTTCTTCTCTCTCTCTCTCTCTTTCAAAATAAATAAACTTTAAAAACTTTTTAAAAAGGGGCACCTGGGTGACTCAGTCGGTTAAGCATCTGACTTTGGCTCAGGTCATGATCTCGCGGTCTGTGGGTTTGAGCCCCACATCCAGCTCTGTGCTGACAGCTCGGAGCCTGGAGCCTGCTTCGGATTCTGTGTCTCCCTTTCTCTCTGGCCCTCCCCTGCTCATGCTCTGTCTCTTTCAAAAATAAATAAACATTAAAAAAAATTTTTTTAAACGAATTCTCACCCAAACAATATCACAGAGCAAAACAAAAACAAAGCAAAAAAAAAAAAAAAAAGGTTTAACATTTCTGTGAGCTAATTACAGCACTTCTATTAGAATAAAGGAGAGAAAGACATTAGGAGTTGTTCCGTCAAGGCCATGGATTTCACCAGGACACCTTGCAAGCTGGAGGAGGAGGCGCCACCTCCAACCACGACCTCATTTCCCTTCAAGAGTAGAGGGAAGCCCTGGATCCCTGCCTTCGTCCTGGTGCTTTCCATCAGAGCAACCGTCCTGTGGCTCGTCACTCCCTCTGGATCCCCCAGCACATGGGCTAAGTCTCCAAATCTTTTCCTCATCCGTCATGATCTAGCCACACACTGAGACCTTGGAAGATGTGTGCAAGACAGCTGAGGGACAAGTGGAAGGAGACTTGGTTGAGCAAGAAACGATCACCTGTTGTGTCAAACTCCTGAGATGTTATAGCTGATCTGACCCATCAACTGGCTCTACCCTAACCTAACTAGGTCTCCCCAGAACTGGGGTGGGTCTGCAAACCTGGGGGAAGGCTGTCTTGGGTCACTGGGTTTTTGTTCAATCTTTAATAAAAACTTTTTGAATGGTTCAGTCCTGGCTCTGTTTCCTGATATTAAAGGAAGGACCACAGGTCCATTTGGGGCCAGACTATTAAGGAAGAGCTGCTCATGTCTCAGACTAGATTTCTGGTGGTCCAGAATTAATTAGTGATACACATCAATGAAGAGACAAATCTGGGGGACAGAGCAGGACCATGTATGTGGTCCAGATCTTTGTTCCAAAGAACAAAGTCCAGTTCCAACTCGAAATTCTAGCTTTTATGTTTTGTGTGTGTTTTTTGGGGGGGTTCCTTTTTTTTAAAAAAAATTAATGTTTATTTATTTTTGAGAGAGAGAGAGGGAGACAGAGAGCAGGGAAGGGGCAGACAGAGAGGGAGACACAGAATCTGAAGCAGGCTCCAGGCTCTGAGCTGGCAGCACAGAGCCCGACGCGGGACTCGAACCCACGAGCCATGAGATCATGCCCGGAGCTAAAGTCAGAGGCTCAATGGACTGAGCCACCCAGGTGCCCCAGGGGTTGTTTCCTTTAAGTTTTATTTTTATTAAGGAAGATTGTATTTTTTTTTTTTACCAAGATCTTATCTGGTATACCCTTACGCATCTTTTAAAATATAAATGACTATGATTTTTTTTAAGTTTTATTTATTTATTTTGAGAGAGAGACAGTACAGTTGGGGGAAGGAAAGAGACAGAGACAGAGACAGAGAATCCCTAGTAGGCTCCACGCTGCCAGCACAGAGCCCAGAGTGGGGCTCAAACCTGCAAAGTTGTAAGATCATGACCTGAGCTGAAACCAAGAGTTGGAGGCTTAACCAATTGAGCCACCCAGGTGCCCCTAACATATAAATGGCTATTATTAATGTAATATTACAGTAGCAAAAAAAAAAATATGTTGTCTTAAGTAGATTTCATTTCCATTGAAATATCATTTACAATTTTAGGTACATAGTTCAAAGTTAAACTCAAGTGTAGCCACTGGTCAAATTGCCACGTAACACATGTTGGTGGGATACAAATTGACTTTACTGCTATCAGTATGGTCAAGTGCTATCAAAATTTAGCAACAAAAATCAGTGAGATAGACAAATACATCTGAGAAATTAATCTTCCTACGGGAAACATTATGAAAGTTAATTGGTAAAGAAAAGTGAAATGTGTAAATGAAAATTAACTTTCACACTCAAAATTATTATGGAAGCATAAAAAGAAAGCCAGGAGAGAACGTGCTGCCACAAATAAACTTTCATCATGACATTCCATGGCAAAATACAAAAACAAACAAATGAAAAACTACAGGAAAAAAAAATCTGTCTTCAAATTAAGACATTTCATATGTTGAGGTGGTCCCAAAATACAGCACATCAAACCCGTGTTGTTACAGGAGAAATCACAGGCAGCCAGAATCACAGAAAAGTTACTTTCCTTAAATATCACAACAGGAGATTCCTTTAAAAGCTCAGATTGTTTACGAACGAGGAAGAACAAGTTCCTGACTTTCTGAAGAGTGTTTGGACTTTGGGTCCTGAACCCCGCCCCCCAACAACACTAAACAACGTCTCAACGTATTTCATTAACGTAGCGTGAAGTCTTTGTTGCAGCATCTGACAAAGTTTCCGTGTTGAGCACTTCTGACATTTACGGTTCAAACGATTAAAAAATATAAAAGTGATACTCTCAGAAGCATTTGAGCGGTAAGAAAGGAAGCCTTTTCCAATGAATTTTATAATGCACCTGAATGGAATTAGCCCATCATTTTAAAGCTTAAATCATATCCAGATGGTTTTGCAGAAGACACTAGAGCCAGAATCAACTTAGAAAACCAGGGACGCTCATATCTACACAGATTTATAGTTAAACAGTAATTGTTCCTTTGTCTTTTATAAATCACTAACAAGAATAATACTGTTAATTAATGGTGAATCAGGCTCCAGTGATCTATTCATATTCTCCAGCATGTTGCTCTGGAGGTGGTGAGCAGCGAGGGTGTTGATAACTGTATTGACTCAACTTGGAAAGAGATTAAGAATCTCAGTATGACAACTAATATGTATTTTCTTGTTATAAAAACATTTCGCTCTTCTGTTCAAAATCCACAGCGGCTTGCTTAGTCTTTTTATATAGCAGCTCAACTCCTCTGCCTAAACCTTAAGGCCCGTTGTCAATTCACACCTTATGCCCCTCAATGTCCTCGCTCAGATTCATTCTCTCTCTCTCTCTCTCTCTCTCTCTCCCCCAGACATAGATATTTTTGCATCACTAAAGTTGTTCCATTCCTTCCCTTCCATCCATATCCACGCCGTCCTCCAAATCTGACTCAAAAATCAACCACAGGGGCGCCGGGGTGGCTCAGTCGGTGAAGCATCCGACTTTGGCTCAGGTCATGATCTCACGGTTCACGGGTTCGAGGCCTGCGTCGGGCTCTGTGCTGACAGCTCAGAGCCTGGAGTCTGCTTCGGATTCTGTGTCTCCCTCTCTCTCTCTGCCCCTCCCCTGCTCGCACTCTATTTCTCACTCAAAAAATGAATAAACATTAAAAAAATAATAACAAAAATATACACTTCAATGGAGGTTTGTTCCAAGCCTTTTTAAAATAAAAATTAATCAATTTTTAAAGCAGTTTTAGATTTATGAAAAACAGAAAACACATTTCTCATACCTCCTTACCCTCCCCTACAATTTCCCCTGTTATTAACATCTTTCACTGTTATGGCACATATATTACAATAGAGGTGTAATGTGCATTGATGAGCGAATATTGGTACATATTAACTCAAGTCCATTGTGTCCACTAGGGTTCGCTCTTTGGATTGTACTTTCTATAGGTTTTGACAAATGTTTAATGACTTGTATCTAGCATTCCCACACCAGACAGCATAGTTTCAATGCCCTTAGGTCCTATCTTCTCCTTCATCCCTCCGTCCCCTTGATTCTCTGGAAACTGCTGATCTTTTTACTGTCTCCATATTCTCGCCTTTTCCAGAATGCCATATAGTTGGAATGTTACACTTAGGTAGCCTTTTCAGACTGGCTTCTTTTACTTAGCAATCTGCACTTAAGATTCCTCCTGTCTGCTCATGGCTTGATAGCTCTTTCTTAATCACTGAAGAGTATTTCATTGTAGGAGTGTACCACAGTTGGTGAGCCATTCGCCTATCGAAGGACCGCTTGGTTGGTTCCAACTGGGCAACTGTTAATAAAGCTGCTATAACCATTTGTGTACAGGATTCTGTATAGGCCGAAGTTTTCAACTCATATGGGTATGTTTCATGCCTTTTTGAAGAGACACGGCCTCGGGCGTGATGTCTTTCCCCTCCTCCCCCAACCAGTTAGCAATGGCAGATGGCATAGTCAATCTGGAAATCTTCCCCAGGTTTTCACTGAAGCCAGTGTCGCCTTGGCAGGGATTACTGAATACCCATTTGCCTTAAGAAGGCCACCTAGTGAGTATTTCCAAGGGCCAGCTCACTGGTACCTCTCACTCCTATCCACCCTCACCCAAAAAGTTTCCAGCAGGGAAAGGGCACCTCGTGAAGACACTTTAGGGAAAGCAACCAGCAGGGATAGGGAACTATAGGATGGCATCTTTAAAGATCCCTCAGGCCTGGCGGCTGTGGAGAGACGTGCCCAGCGGGTGTCTGATGGCCATCAGATGGGCCCCATGATCGAATCAGTTGCTGTACATCACCGTTGACAGGAAGCAGCCTGGGTGAACCCAAATGAAGCCAGAGCCAAGAACGGCTCTCAGACTTTCAAGGGAGGTGCCCATCTGGTACCTCATTGCCAAGTGGGACAAATGTCATCGTGGAGACCGACCAAGACAAAAGACAAGGCAGGCAGAAACACCCGCCTAAGCCTCTCATGCCCCTTATCACCAAAGAACCGCAAGGACCCCGTTGCTTCTGTCTTGAACACAGACTTCATCTTTGGAAACGGGAAGAGAAAAAGGAAAGAGACCTATAGGGATTTGAACTTTGCTCTAAAGGAATACTCCCCTGAAATGGATCTTAAGAGACTTAATCTGCATGATTTGGCGTTCTCCCTTTCATCTCTTGCCACTCACCCCTAATGGGAAATGAGGTCCTATACCTGTAATGATGTCTAGGTCCTTAGAAGGAGGAGGACAAAAAGAAGGCAAAGGGGGAAACGGGCAATCTAAGGGAGGGAGCTTGTTACATTTGCATTCTTTTTCTTTTTTTTTTAACGTGTATGTATTTTGAGGCGGAAGGGGAGAGTGCGAGTGGAGAGAGAAAGGGAGAGAGAGAGAGAGAGAGAGAGAGAGAAAACCCCAAGCACCCTCACTTATCTTGAGCAAATTAAATAACCTGTGAGCATCCAATTCCTTCTCCATAAAATTAAAAAACAAAATAAAACAAAACCCAACTCCTAATGTCTGTTTCACGAGCTACTAGGATGATTAAATAAGATGCATGTAAATCTCCAGCATAGTCCTTCACACCAAGTGTTATTAAGCTCTAAACTTTCCACTTGGTACAGGTCATATGGGGTATTTGACCTTAAATGTTTCATCGGTAAAATGAGGGAATTACTACCTCTTTCACACGTAGTCGTAAGGATTCAAGGGGGTAACTAAATAACGAGTGAGCACATAGTAAACGTTCACAGCAAATCTGTTTCTTCCCCCCCACCCGCTCGAGAACACCTAGAATTGACGAGAGGCTCTTTTAGCCCTTCCTCAAGGGTCTAGATTCACACAAGCTAGTTTCTGTTAAGAATTTCTGAAGTTTCTAGTGTGTTAGGGAGTCTGGTTAACCTCACGAACGAAGTGCACTTATGATGTGGACACATTACACCTTGTTTCTCGGTGCATTTTCCTTTTCCATTCTTACCCCATACTCCTCTCCCTTCACTTCCTGCGGTCCTCAGCCCTACCCAGACCTTTTTGCTGCAGGCCATGGGCTCCACACTTCTTTTACTACCCAATCCTTCCCGTCTGCTGACCAGTGAAGGGTTGGTGGCCTGAAGATGGATCCCTCTTGGGTCTGCAATTAGTGATAATGTGCTAATTAGTGTGTCATTACTTCTTCCAAGGTGTCCCATTTTAACAGGCTACTCTGGTAGATTTTGCGCTCTATCCCAAAGGAATAATTTTTTTTTTTTTACAGTTCTGATGTCACTCTTGAGTGCTAATAATGAGATATTTTGAGGTTAGACACTCTTTGGGAGCCCCTCCTATCATACTCTGAGCTTCTAGTCTGCCAACACATAGTATACCCTGGTCAAGCTGGTAAAAACACCGGGACAACCTGAGAACGTTAATTTACCCCCATTTGACCTGGTGCCAAGGGGCGGCGTGGAGCTCTGCAAGCGTAAACCAAACAAGGAAATTGATCAACTGGAAGCAATTTTACTGACCTAGAGATAAAATTCTGCCCTCCAACCCTCACTGGAGTTATATACATTTTAGGCTGGAAACCAAAGAACACTATAAAATCCCCTTTGAATAGACATTTCACAAAGGGAGCGTGTCAATGATGTGCTCATTGGGAACAGATTGTATTTATTCTGGTAAAAGTCAGCTTTGTGCAGTGATGGTGTCTGCCCTAAATTTGGGACTTTAAAACCTCCCAAATCCGTGGTGATCGTACAGGGCTTTCGTGCTTATCATTGTTCTTTCCATGAAATATAGACGCAATTACCATCACCTCTTACGTGGAGAATAAGAAAACACACTCTGCTCCCTTTGGCTCTCATCCAGAAAGGCGGGCTTTCTACTCTCTCCCCAGCCTGGCAGGGTGTCCATGGTGAGTCCTAGTATCTCTGATGAATCACTAACACTATGCATTTATTTACGTATTTTTTAAATTTTGTTTAATGTTTACTCATTTAAAAACATGTGTATTTAATTTTGAGAGAGAGAGAGAGAGAGAGGGAGAGGGAGAGAGAGAGAGAGAGAGAGAGAGCGGGGAAGGGGCAGAGAGAGAGAGGGAGACACAGAATCCAAAGCAGGCTCCAGGCTCCGAGCTGTCAGCACAGAGCCCGACACGGGGCTCGAACTCACGAACCATGAGACCATGACCTGAGCTGAAGTCGGACACTTAACCGAGTGAGCCATCCAGGTGCCCCACTAACGCTATGTATTCAGAGAAAACTTTAAGAGATCTGAGAACTGATTCATGACAGCAGCATCTTGCCTAAAATATTTGAAAACTCCCTTCTTAATCACGAATTCATTTACTTGCAGTATGTGTTGAGCCTGCCTATTTCTTAGGCGCGAGGCTAGAAAGTGTGGTAAATACAAAGAATCCTTTCCCCGAATGGCTCCTAACAATCTATTCGAAAGGCAAGGTATACACAAGGTAGCTGGAATGTTCCTCTCACCCAAGGGACTGGCAAACTGCAGCCCCGTGGGCCAAATCTGGCTCACAGCCTGCAAGCTAAGAAAGGTTGCTCGTATTTTGAAGGGATTGTAAAAAGCAAAACAAGACAAAAACAAAGAACATGTGACAGAGTCTGTAAGTGGCCCCCAGAGTCTAGGATATTTACCATCTGGCCCTTTCCAGAAAGTTTGCTGACCCCTGCTCTACACAGTTCTGGATGTTCCTAATAGGATACAGTCCTTCTCCAAAGGCAAATGCTGGAGAACCTTCTCATGGTCCCCATATACACACCCATTACCCAACCTCCTCTCTGATGTGTTTCCAAGGGTCACATATGTTTCTTTATATCTTGAGAGAGAATTTCAGTCTGCCTGGGCACTGTGTCCTACTGCTGACTTGTGCAGAAGGACAAACGCAGCAAAATGGGAAAGCAACCTTGACCGTTAGTTGTGTCTACACTGGTAGTTGTGTCTAAAGCACAGAAATGAGGTGAATGCATGGTTTTCAAGGTTTGGGGGAAAGGCAGGTTCCCAGCATGACCTCTCCAGATGCAGCTAACAAGCAAGAAGCCAAAGTGTTGGAGCTCGTAGTCATCAGCTCTCAGTTGCCACACTGGCCACCATTTTCAGCACACGCTCCATCACAGACCCAGAATTCCTGCTCCCTTGTCCCCCAGTGTGATTCTCACCTAAGTAGTTGTGGAGGCTCTTTTTATACCAGAGATCCTATATTCATCCAAACCTAGTTTCCTCGGAATATTGGCTTGCAGAGGGTTTTAAATTCAAATCCATTTTCAACGCCTACAGATCAGAAGATTTCATGAAGATCGGCCAGAGCGCTAAGGCAATGGGGCTGTGTCATGATGACTGCAATGGAGAAAATCACCATTGCGTCACTGCTGCTTGGACCCTGAGGCTGAGTGTCTGATGCTATTTAACGTCCTCACGGGTCTGCCTCGCTTGTGCTTCGTTACCCCTTTGGTCTCTGTGGATGTTTGAGTTCGTAACTCCTGTTTTAAATCCTCAAAGTGCAAGAGATCGACTTTGCACCCATTAGGGTGGCTACTGTCAAAACCCAAAGCAAAAAAGAAAATGGCAAGTCTTGGGGAGGACGTGGGGAAAATGGAACGCTCATGCACTGCTGGTGGGAATGCAAAGTGGTATAGCCACTCGGGAAAATAGTATGGCGGGTCCTCAAAAAAATTAAAACTATAATCACCACACGGGTGCACACCCAAAAGAGTTGAAACAGGACTCCAGCAGATATTTGTACAATCGTATTCCTAACAGCATTATTCGTAGTGGCCAAAAGGTGGGAGCAACCCCATCATCCACTGACAGATGAACGGATGAACAAAAGGTAGTACGTATATATACGTACATACGCAATGGAATATTATTCAGCCTTGAAAAGGAAGGAGATTCTGATACACGCCTGGGTGGCTCAGTCGGGTCAGCGCCAGACTTCAGCTCAAGTCATGATCTCACAGTTTGTGGGTTTGAGCCCCGCCCCACATCGCGCTCTGTGCTGACAGTTCGGAGCCTGGAGCCCGCTTCGGATTCTGTGTCTCCCTTTCTCTTTGCTCCTCCCCCACTTGCACTCTCTCTCTTTCTCAAAAAAAAACACAAACATTTAAAAAAATTTTTAAAAATAATACATCAAGACCATTTTCCCCATAACCAGCCAGTTAAATATTAACCACGTGATCGGGGGTAACTCAATCCCCCAATTCTATTTTCTTCCCTCCAAAACAGGCATGCTAAACCCTTAGCTCACTGCACTGCCGTGAGGCCATGGTTTCTAAACTGCCTCATGATGGAATCAACAGGTGAGCTTTTTCATACCCCCAACTGCAGATAGCACCTCAAAATGTTGGGAGTGGAAGCTAGACATCAGTAATTTCTAAGTGTCTCCTGGTGATTCTAATTTCCAGCAAAGCTGGGGAGCCACAGGTTAAGGAAATGAGACAACATATAAAAAGCCCCTTGCAGGTAGAAAGCGCTCAGTAAATAATCCATCTCGTTTACTAAATGTCTACTGGGTTCTCACATTGAATTAGCATTCTTTTTTTAATGTTTATTTATTTTTGAGAGAGAGAGACAGAGCACAAGCAGAGGAGGGGCAGAGAGAGAAAGGGAGACACAGAATCCCAAGAGGCTCCAGGCTCTGAGCTGTCAGCACAGAGCCCCGATGTGGGGCTCAAACCCACAAAATGTGAGACCATGACCTGTGCTGAAGTTGGACGCTTAACCGACTGAGCCACCCAGGCGCCCCTGCATTAGCTTCTATATTCATTACATTGTACACTCTCATCATATCCTTGTGATGTTTCATTATCCTGATTTCCCAAAGCAGGAAACCCCAAGTGATTAAGGAACTTGCTCAATGTCAATAGCTCAGAATTCAGGGATGGTGATTCAAACCCATGTCGGCCAGACTGAAGTCCCCACCTTCCTGTCACATTGCATTAGGCTACGGACATTTTTTTCCCTTTTTTTTTCTCCCTTGCTTTTCCAATCCTATCGAAACCAGTTCATCACAATGCTTTTCAAACTGATTAGGTTGCATATAAAGAAAAATTACAGCCTGGGTGGCGCAGTCGGTTAAGCGTCCGACTTCAGCCAGGTCACGATCTCGCGGTCCGTGAGTTCGAGCCCCGCGTCGGGCTCTGGGCTGATGGCTCAGAGCCTGGAGCCTGTTTCCGATTCTGTGTCTCCCTCTCTCTCTGCCCCTCCCCCGTTCATGCTAACA